>NW_020955535.1:817852-819489 GCF_003031625.1 Empidonax traillii
TACAAAAAAAAAAAAAAAAAGGGAAAACCTATCAAAGACAGATATTAGAAGAGTAACAGTCTTGTGGCAGTTTTATGAAATAAAATTAATAATCCAGCAAAATTACTCTGTCAAAAGAGAGCGGTGGGGGAAAGGTGGCTGTAGAAGAACCCTGAGCAATCACAGAAATGTTGTTTTAGCAAAAAAAAAAAAAAAAAATATTTGCGAATTGGAAACTATTGCAAACCCAAGGCTGGCTGAGTGTGTGCTCCTACTGCAGCCACCGCTGGGGATCAAAATCAGAGATAAGAGTGGACAGGCCAAGACACTCCCAGCCCATAAAAGGTGTGAACGAGCCACACACCTGGACGAGCCAAAATCCACACAATTATGTAATGATACTTTTCAGGACCCATTCCCTCCACAATCATTTCCCAGACTGTGAGATTCGCTTCTTCTGTCCTTCATTCTTCCATCATTTTTTAAAGCTTCCCTGCTGGTCTGCCCAGCACGCTGGCAGCGCTGCCGCTGCGTTAAACGTGCACGTTGAAGATTTTTTTAGCTGACGATGCAATTTTAAGGTGCAGTCAGAGGCCCGATGAGTTACTGAGTAAGAAGGGGCCAAAGCAGTTGCATCGAAGGGCTTGTCGACACAGGAAATCGTCTGAGCATAATTACACCGGTGCAATTATATCAATAAGTTTCCTTGTGTGGCAAGTCCTAACTCATATTTAATAATCAGGTGATGCTTTCACAACTCACTGTTTTAGCACTGGGCTAACCCAACCTATGTCTGCCGAGAGGCAGACTTTCCAAAACCATTTTTCTAAAAATATAGTCCGTAAGTGAAAGTAAGGTGGAGGAAGGAAGGAAGGAAGGAAGGAAGCCTTGTTTGGAAGCATCACTTTCGGTTAACGTTTGTGGATTGTCACTACAGATGTTTTCAGGTATAACCATCAGGCACAACATCGTGCTGCCTCCAGGTCAGTCACTGGTGCCACCACACAGAGCCTGAGAGAAGGTTATTGATCCTTGGGCAAAAAAAAAAGAGGGTTAATAACTTGTCCTCAACTAGTAACCATCAGCTATTTTGCCTCCAGAACTGCGGGAAATAATGAAATGGCAGACGAGCCCACCGTGATCAGGTCAAAAAGAACCAGCACTGGCAAAGGAAGAGCCCTCCAGCAGCTGCTCCAGAAGAACTGAGTATCAGGAACACCGAATAACGTGGGTTGGAAGCCACCAGGCTGACTTGTCCAGTCAGGTTTCGAGTATCTTAAAGGATGGCGTTTCCACAACATCTCTTACAACCTGTTCCACCCCCGTGGTAAAATAAACTTGCCTTCTACTCAACTGGAGTTTCCTGTGCTCCAGCTTCTGCCCTGCTCTGGTGCACCTGCCACAAGTCTGGCTCTGTCTTCCAGAAATAGTTACTCAACTACCAGTAATAGAGGGAATTCAGAGAGAATGTGGAAAACATGCAATACAAATCCTTAACAGGAGCTGCACGGAGGTTTTGTGTATTTTATTTACACATACATAGTCAGAACAATAAAGGAACACAGGGAGTTCAGCCTTTTCTTTTTAGGACCCAACTAAAGGGTCCTGAAGTTTCTGAAGGGTCCCAAAGTTTCCTCAAGTTTCAAAGGGTCTTCAAG
>NW_020955535.1:819753-830273 GCF_003031625.1 Empidonax traillii
TGCAATACAAATCCTTAACAGGAGCTGCACGGAGGTTTTGTGTATTTTATTTACACATACATAGTCAGAACAATAAAGGAACACAGGGAGTTCAGCCTTTTCTTTTTAGGACCCAACTAAAGGGTCCTGAAGTTTCTGAAGGGTCCCAAAGTTTCCTCAAGTTTCAAAGGGTCTTCAAGTTTCCTGACAGTGTGGGTTTCATAAAAAGTTCAACTTTCACACTGGCTTTCTGTTAAGAACCGTTAGGGAATGATAGGAGGGAGGCTGGCAGTGTTTTCCACAAGATAAGGAGAACCCAAAGCTGCAGCTCACAGTCCTTTGATATTATGGGGGCAGAGAAATCTATATGGGCCCTGCAGGTCTGTCTGCTGCTCACTAAGGATGTTTTAGAGTATGGGCACTAGAAGTTCTTCAGTCAAGCTGTAACACTTTTTGGCTGGATAAGACACAACAAAAAAAGGTTACAGACTGATCTGTTAATCCTCAGTAATTCAACAAACCACAAGGAGAGCAGTGGAGAAAGGTTCTTCTGGTCTCTCAGTGAGCAGCTTCCACACTTTCTAGCAAGTGCACATTGCCTGTGCTGAGGTGAGCTATGGGAACAAGGGCTGATTCAACACTGATGAGCAAACATAAAGGAGCTGTCCTCACATTTGGTCGTATTTTAAGTCCCTTGTATGACTACTGAGACATTAGATCCCACTCTGCCAGACTGCTTCCAATTTCTTAGCACTGGAGTACGAAATCAAACACCTTAACAAACAATAAAAGTGTCACATAAACAGCACTGCCTTCAACCTGTAATCTCATTATGTTCAGTAGACACACTCTAGACATGATTTGTATTGAATAATTGTCACTTCCTGCAAAAGAATTCAAACAAGGTGAACTCTCAATTCAACCCTTTTATCCACTGAGAGATGTCCCTGCCCACGGCAGGCAGGTTGGACAGGATGATTTTTAAAGGTCCCTCCCAACCCAAACCATTTCATGACGATTTTGTCTGGAATAAATAATCAGTTACAGATCTACAGTTCCCTTGGTTATTCTGGTTCCTTCCTGACCTCTGTAAGACCAGAGATGTGATCTCTTCATGGTGCCAGAAGCGATACCTTCCACTGAGGCCGGAATCACTCCCTGGCACCAGCGGAGCGAGCGGGTGCTGCAGCCCCAGATCAAAGGAGAAACAAGACATCAATCCAGTGTGCTCTGTGAGTTAGGACCACATTTCAAAGAATAACATGTGAAAGACTAAGAACAAAAGGCCAGGGAACCAAAGAGGAAGAGATCAAGGCTCCAGCAGAAAGCAGCAGGCGAGAAAACTAAGAATGGTTCTTTCCAGCCCACAAGCTGCTTCTGGACAATGTCAACCAGCAAAAGACACCAAGTGTTAGTACTTTGGTTTCCTCCCACATTCCCCTTTCAGCCTCGACCTTCAGAGTCAGCCTCCACATTTCTGAGCACCAACAAAGCTGGTTCTCACCACCTGCAAGTGGGAAGAGCAGAAGAGCAGAGCAGAGCACCCACGGAGCACCCAGAGTGAGGAACTTCCACCCTTACTGTCAACGATTCAGGTGGCTCAGCCCACCCCTGCAAGTGAATTTGGACAAAGTGCCACCACAGTCCTTCTGAGACGCAGAGAAAAGCTTTTAATTACAAGCTGCAACTTGAATTAAGTCCTCCAAACAGCAAGCCCCATGCAAACAATGGAGGGATGCTTGCATCTCACCCACAAGTCAGCAACCCAGCTGAAAGCTAAATGTGAATTCAAAGTACAAAATAACTCCATCTTCAGACAAACCTCTCCTCCACGAAGGGGGAGATGGAGAACATGCTTAGTGCTGTTTAACACACTCGACCATAATGATTCGTTCCCTTTTCCACGCCTTAGAAAACCAAGTTGAACTAATTCTAGATGTCTTTTCTAACAATTTGAGTTACAGAATATGTTTTTTTCTGCATTCATAAAGAGCAATGCCTCCATTCAATACAATCTCTCTTCTTTGCCACTCCAAAAGGCCCAAAGTGAATAAACACATGTTTTAAGGAGGGGGGGGGGGGTAAATTAATAAAAATAAAACAACCCACCCACTGGCCCCTATTCCTCCCTTCAAGCTACTTCTCCTCTACAGAAGGCAAGACCAGAAATTCCGTATTCATCATCCCACATGAGGCTTTTTGCTTACCCTCTGTTTGCTGAAATGTTGCATTTAGGTCAGGAAAGAAGCGTGGCTCCCCCTCCTCCTATTACCCGACACTTGCAACCACACAGGTCTGTAAGGAGCAGCCTAACCCACCCCCACTGTCTTCACTTTTTTCATGCTGGTAAAGCACTTCTTTACACATCAGGGCTGACTCTCCCAGTAAATTTAACTTTAACACACAGACTGGAGTTTCCATCCATGCAGTTGGTGTGAAGGTGAGACAAACAAGCACTCGCATTCAGCCCCCAGGAGCACAGTCATTCCAGCTGCAGAGCTGAGCTCAGCGAGGGCTCCGCGGCCCCAACCCCACCATTAAGCACTTCAACACCTTCTGCACACACAAACTGCCATCACATAACACCACGGGAACTGTACAGCTCACTGTGACACTCCATTACCTCCACACCTTGGTCCTTCATGGGCAATTTTTTTTCCTTGGAAACTGCAAGGACTGGTCTCTGCATTGCAGCTCACCAGCAGATGCTGGATACATTAAGTCACCTGAACCAGAGCCGTGGTTCTCAGCACGGAGCTGCTCCCCCAGCCTGTCCAGCAACACTTTTCCCTCCCCTGGCCATTACATTCTGCCTCTCCTCCGGCCTTGTGTGTCATCAGAGACATCAGTGCCCACAGGAACACGGACATCCACTACACTTAACGAGCCCTAATGGCCGGGGCTTTATTGGGTGGCCACTGGCATGTCCTTGCAGTGTGTGCTGTGCCTCACCAGCTGGCAGCTGGTGCCACAGAGGCCCCAGATCCACGTTCCCTGTGGTATTCACATTGTACACAACCTAATGAAACACAGGAGTGATTTGTCCTCAGCTAATTAGAGAAATAAGGCAGGATGGCTGTATTTTGTGCTGTACCTTTTGCAAGCGCGTTCATACTCACACAGACTTTGGCTGGTGGTGGTTTTGTGTCAAACGTAAAAATAAAAATTGTCTTCATTCCTAAAAAAAAATTTTTAATATACAAAACTCAACTGCTGAGCTATAACTCAGAAGCAGCAATGCCTTCCTGGAGAAAAAAAAAGAAATCTTTTCCCATACCCACACTGGATTAATCTACAAAAACATGAACACTCCCGTGGTTTAGCCTCAGAAAAGAAAAATTCCCAGTTAAGAGCTGAGGTTATGCTTTATTTTATCATTTTAGATAGTGAAAGCAGCTGTAGGAGCATCTTCGACATCCAGTGGTATCTACTGCGGTTTCCAGAGATAGGGCTGTGGTTTCCAGCATCACTGCAAGGAGGGGAAAATGCAGGTTGAGAATAGTGGAATAACTGAGATATGACAGAGTGTAGGCTGGCAGCACAACTCCCCCATCAGAGGTTTTTTTCCTATTACATCTCAGGGTTTTTTCCTCCACCTACTTCTTGTAAGCAATAGAACTTCTCATATTGATAGTTGATACAAAATAAAACTCAGCTATGAAAGGGAAAGAAAGTCACAAACAAGTTTGCTACAGAGAGGCCTCCATGAAATCTGATGTTAAAGGGGATTTTCAAGTCAAGCAATTAGGAAAAAACCCACCACTACTGTATTCTGATCACACAGGGAGACCCAAACAACAAACCTTCACTTCCTTGCCCTGGTGAGAAGTTTCCTCCTTCTGGAAGAATCTCTGGCTTTTTACACAACACACCCTTATGCAAATATTCTGAATTCCTACAAGTTATTCCTAAGCATCCCCTCACTAAACACTGAAGCTCTTCCCAAAATGAAACACACTTGTTCACTGAGACATTCATTCTTTTGCACTGTCACCTCTACCTCAGCTTGGGGTTCTTCTCTATTTTATTCTTGTTTTGTCTGTGGTTTGGAGGGTTGGTGGTTTTTTTTTTGGGTTTCTCTTTAACCCATGTCTCTCAACAGAAGTGTCTAAGTCAGCAGAGCTGATGCTGACAAGTACTATGATAAAAGAAATCTTAGGTTTCACTGGCAGTTAAAAACCACAAAGAAAACCCCTGCCCTCCCTAAGTCTTGTCCTCCACGAGGATTTCAGAAACTATGGAGTATAACAGGGGTAAGACAGCCCAACCAGTAGAGAAATTGATAAACAAAAAAAAAAGAGTAGAAATGGAGCATTCATTGCAAACCACAAGATGCATGAAAGGACAACGAAATAAGTTCATTATCAGAGGATAAGTAAAGCCAAGGACACAGCAATATTCAGACAGGAACTCACCCACTGTGTGAACAGACCTTTAATAGCAAACACTTGCTAAACAAGTTTCAGAAGGTATATAACGAGGCCCCAGTAATAATTATGTTTTAAAGCCTTATTCATCTACATGACAAGTTTAACTTCAAACAATTTCTGGATTGATCTAGCTCAGCCAGCGAAACCTCCCCTCTTGGGAATTCTTCTAAAATTGGCTTATTTAAAATAAATCTAAATTAGCACATCCACACACACTTCCTACTACTAAATTAAAATTTAAATTTCATTATTTTCTCACATTAACAAGCTCCAACGTAAATCCCACGACTGAGCCAGGACCACAAAAAAAGCATCACTGAGACAGAATTTGCAGCGCTCCACTCTGTGACATGAGTAAGTCAAACAGGTACCTGTGGTACCTGGTGTGGCCACAGAACAATTTTTTTTTTTTTTTCCTAGGCTGTACACACACAATCACCAATTCCATTGTCTCTACATACAGTTTCACAAGTACATTTTCAAGCTTCCCAAGATGACAATGCTCAGATTAGGTTACTCCTCAAAAGACCCCTCGTTTCAGTCACACCCAGCACAGGTTGAAGCGACACAATGGGACGTAAAATTCTACTTGTTTAAACACACGGTCTTCAGATTTATGTATATTTTATGGAATTTTGTGCTAGGGAATTTACACACAGGTGTAAGAGTTAATATTAAGCATATTCTCCACTTTCTGATTATAAAGCAGCTCGTACAAGGGAACAAAATCAGGTTGTTGGGAAAGACTGTGGAGCCCAAAACTGCAGATGTTTGGAGGTATCTTGTATCTCTGAAAAGTTAAACATTTCAACACTTCCCCCAAAGACAGAGACATTCCCAACTGCAGAGCTATCATGGCATACATATATTAACACTGGGACCTGGGCCAGAACAACTCCACTTGGAGACAGAGCACGAAGACAAAACACAACTGAGCAGCACTACTACGAGAAACAGAACAGGACAAAAATTACAGCAGGAGGGAATGAGTGGCTCTCACCACACCTGTGAGTAAAAATAAATAAATAAATAAATCCGTTTCACAACCCAAATAGTAACAGAATTTGGTAGCACTGTGGACAGCTCAATGAGAACCCAATTCAAAAGACAACACTGATGGCAGCAAAGGTGAAAAACTCAAAGCAAGCTTTGGACTGACTTGATTATGTCATTACCCACAGCACTTTCCCAGTTAAATCGATGCTTTGCTTCCACCTTGGCTGCGTCCAGTTTTGTGAAGTCATACAGTTAAAAAAAAAAAACCAAAACAAACAAAACTTTTCTTTCTTGAAACCTGGGCACCAGGTACCACAGATCCTCACAGCTGCAGCAAAGCTGTAAAGCAGGAGGCTCGTTCTAAAACTGTATTTAAAAGCACTAAGTTTACTCTGAAAAGAGAACAGTAAAAGCAAAAGAAATTAAAATGGAGACGTTAAAGTGAATTGCACTAACCTGTGGTGCTCACAAAAACATATAAAAAGATGTCACCTATTAATTCAGTCCTGGTTATATAAAACTACAGACACCACCTCAGCCTCGAGGATTTAAAAAACCACTTCCTGGCCAGTACTGAAAAGTCTCCTCAAAGCACGAATTCTTAGAAATGGCTACCAAAGGGGACTGTGTACCAACAAATTACAGCTCTGGGGTAAGACACCAGATACTCAAGTTCAATCCACCTGGGGTTGATGCTATTCAGCCCTGTCTTTTTCCAATTTTTATAGTATAAAACGTATAATGAAAAGGTTAAGTTCAAATTCGGGTATTACAATAAATGCAAGGGGGGGAAAAAAAACAACACACAACAAAAAAGCCTTACACTGAGTTCAGAGTGCTGCACTTCCCCAGTCAAGAGGGTAAGAGAGACTTTACATTCTAGTGGGCTGCTTTGTGAGTACATCAGAAAGGATGCATGATACTAAAACAAATTAATCGGACAATGCATGGAACAGATCCCTACCCGCAGCCACTACAGCTACAACTACGTCATATTTTCCACCAGCTACTTTTTTCTAGTTCATAACTTACCAAAAATAAGATACTGGGAGGTTGACTTTTCTTCATTTTCAGATTTAGTAATATTTTCTGGTGGGGTTTTAAAAATTCCATCACTAAAAATACGACCAAGTATTTCGCTTAAACCTGAAATAGGTGAGGGAAAACACCACCGAATTTTGACAAGTCTTACAAGTTCTGTAAAGCTGTTGTCAGTACATGCTTAGCTGACACGAACAAAACTTTCATTAGGCATGTAAAGTTCCTCATTAGTTAGAACTGTCTACGTTTGCAAAGCCAATTTAGCAGTTAGAAGTTTATTGCCTTCATCAGCTCGATCTCTGACATTTCTGGAAAGACAGAAGTGTTCAGAAAGACTGATTTCTGGACTGGAGAAACCTTTCCCTCCCACACAGTTCTAAGTGGTCAAAAGAGCATCATATGATAATGTAAGCCATATTTTCTCTTGCACAGTTAAAACATTTGTATGTCTTTCCCACCCTTCTGTGAAACAGAGGCCGAGTGGTGGTGATAGCAGTGAAGGAATGGGTACAAATTGTGAAAAAAAGAACTTTCCTGGAAGCCAGGAAGGTTTGGTTGTTCCTCTGCACTCTTTCTATATTGTTACAAACAAAAAACACTACAAAAAAAACCAAAAAAAAACACTACACACCTACGAGCACACAACGATTCTGAGAAAGTGAAAAACTTCCAACACACACAAAAAAAAATAAGTTCACAAAATCCCATTTAAGTGCAGAGTCAGTAAGAGAACCACTGCTGAACACAATGTTCCATCTTTCGGGAGACAACAGGATCCTCCACAGTTCACCAAGCAAAGGAGAAAGTTTGGTTTGCACGTTTGACACCACCAATTTTCTCTTCACCTCATCCTTAGCCACCTGCAGACTACGCAGCCGGCTGAGGTGACACAGTGACATGGAATCTCTCCCTTCCTTAGGAAAACATACTGCTCGTGACAACAGCATGCCTGGAAAAGTTACGCTGTGTGCTGCAGGCTGTAATTTTGTCAAATGCAACTTCGATTTGAGGAAAAACTCTCACAAAAAAAGGAAGAGATCTGAAACAACGCGACGTTCTCACTCCCTCCTCTACATGTGGCAGCTTAACAGTGAGTGTCAGCTTTAATTGACTGTCTAAAATTAAGCCAAAGAAACTGGGCAACTCTGTGATACCAGCAGATTTAGCACAGTAAGAGCAGGTCCAGATCCACCCCTAAAAAAAAGAAAAGAAAAAGAAGAGAAGGGCAGAACTTTGACAGGAGGTACAGAGGAGCTCTTGCTGCTGCTGAAACACAAGGCAGTAGGACACTGGTGGGGTTAAATTCCAGGAGATGAAGAAGATGTCGATTCTACCACCCCAACTAAGGCATGAGCACACCTTTCCCTGCATCGCATTTTGGGACTAAAGATTCCTAAAGGGAATCAACATCTAATATCTTCAAGAAAATATATGGGAAGTAAAAACAAGCACATGCACTGAAATAACACTTAAAAGTTTCAACAGTCTGTTCACAGCTTTAAAAAGGTAACTTACAACTAAACAACAAGTGAGAAAATAATCTTAAATTCACTGATTTGATAAAGCTGTTTCTTGTGCTGGATAAAAAAGGTTTTATTTCGCATGCAAAGCCATAATCCCTTCCATGAAGTCACTTTTTCAGGCAATCGCTGCTTCAATGATAAATTAAGACCTTGTGTAGCAGGCAAAACCCCAAAATCCTTTCAAAAAAAGGAATCTATGGTGTGCAAAGTTTAGAATTTATAAGTACATCAACACCAAGCAGTGTAAGTTCCAGAAGTTTATGCAACTTTTAATCAAGTCTTTTAACTGAGACTATTTTTATTACGCCTTTTCGACATTTTTCTGTCCTTACAGAGAAAGACAAACCAGAAAGTAGCAGCATCAAACCTTTTCTTTAAAAAACAAAGAATTCTCTCTCAGATTTTCAGATTGTCTACTTTTCACAGTTTCTTGAAGGCAAAAAAAAAAAGGTATAGGCACAATATCACAGCCAGTTCAACACCACGGCATTAACTCCGACAGCACTTGGGGAAAAAGGAAAGGGGATCACAGGTTTCCTAACCGTGGAAAGAGTGATTTCACCACGTCCCCCTCGTGTACAAAAAAAACACCTTACTCCAGACATAACAGCACGTTTGAATGAAGTTTCCACGTTTGGCAGCAACTTTTTGAAATTAGTCAGATACGGCCTCCCAACTCTCTTAATACTGTTTCCAGAAGAAAGAATTAAGCCTAAAATAGCAAACCCTGTGGCAAATTGAGCGATTACACTGGCAGGAGTCCAGCACCACGGGCACCCTCGGGATGGGCCTGGCTCTGCAGGGTCCGGGCTGGCAGCAGGAGCTGGAAGAACAAAGTAGCTCGTGGGGATCAGCGAGGTCCGGAGTCGGGATCCGGGTTATGGCAGGCAGGGATGGAGCGTTCACTTGGCGTCAAGGATCTGCTGACAGATGTGTAGAGGCTGGAGCTCTGGTGCGCTCCCAGCAGCTGCAGCTCGGTGAGGGGGCTGTAAACCACACTTCTGCTCTCTCCCCTGAACAGGATTTCAGTGTGTTTGGAATGGGATTTCCCTGGCAGCTCAAAGGCCACATGAAGCAGCCTTGCACAAGGCAGTGAAGCATCTTTCTGAGAGTCCCTGTTTGCTGGTCCACAGTACAGCCACGCTCTCCTAAAAACCTCCAACACTTGGTGATTTTGGAGTGCAGCAGGAAGCTGTCTGGGCTGCTGGAAGCCACTGTGCTGCTGAGGCTCTCTCCGTGGATGATTTCACAGGAAGGAAGCAAGAGCCTCACCATGTAGAGACCGACTCACAGCTCACAGCCCAGCACAGACACCGCCAGTGCCCAGCTCTGCACGGGGGAAAAAGGGCTGAGCCACACAGATAAACTCGGAAGTAAACAAGGCACAAGATGAGCTCGGCTGGAGGGAGCAGAACAGCGGGAGCCCCAGACACACACCGGGAACACCACACAGCAACCCTGAGCTTGGGGAAAGTTGTTCTACCGAGAGCCCGGGGTTAAGAGAGGGTTTTTCCAGGAAGGGGAACACGTCCTCTCACACTGAACGTAGGTCCCCTGAAGGTAAACAGCAACCACCAACTGGAGCTAAGATCACCCTGAGTGAAAGGGAAAGTGGTAGGATCGGATACAGAGTAAATAAAAGAAGGTAAAGAGACTCCCACACATAAAACTACTCTCACCCCACACGCTGGTAATATTTTTAATTATCTGCCTCCTTAACCACAGTTTGGAACAAGATGTATCACCAGGAGGTGAACACAACAGCCTCAGCAGCAACAGCACCATGAACACCTGTAAACCTGAAGTGTATCTGTACCTGAGCAAGGGAACTCCAAACAAGAAGACACCAAAGGATTACATCACTATTATTCACAGTTATTGGTACTGAAATGTGCAAATAATGGTACACACGACAGCAAAATCATGAATGTCCCTCTGGACACACGAGCTGCAGAGACCTGCCCCTCTGCTGTCCTAGAGAGAGTTTTCGTGCACTGCAGTAAGAAGAGAAAGTAAAAACAGAGGAGCTGTATTTCAAAACAATCATCCTGATTGTCCTTCTTGATTCTTGTCCCTTGCAGAGAACCAAATCAGACCAAAAAAAAAAAAAAAAGAAGAAGTCAGCACCTAACTGTGGATCTCAAGACAGGAATGCTTTAATACTTTTACAGAAGAAGCATCTGTAAGAGGCGCAGTAAAAGACATCTCAGTTATAGGTCCTGTACTTCACTACACTATCTTTGCTAGATTACCCCAAGGGAAGAGATTTTATGCAAAACCGTTGAGAACAGCAACATCAAATAAAGTTCCATTTATTTTAAAACTTTTCTAGAAGAAAACTGGGTGCCAGTCACGCAAAAACTGCAGTTTGCACGTAAGAATTCTCACCACAGAAACAGCTTGAAACACCGTCCCATAGTGAACTGCACAAACTCGCGCAGTATTAACCTCTGTTTCCCCTAAACGAAATTAAATGTCTCTGAGCGAGTTGGTAACTCTTCTCTGCACGTCCACGTTTCCTTCTGTTCCCAGATTTCCCCGCAGACAGAGT
>NW_020955535.1:832664-963617 GCF_003031625.1 Empidonax traillii
CGATGTGGAAGCCTTTAATAAATTCATGCAGTTTTCATCCCAGATCAGTCAAGCCCCTTCAAATTCAACCAAATTCCTTCACTAAATATTATCTGCCAAAGGACAAGGCAAACATATGGCTTCTATGGTCTGTCAAACCAATTAATATCCTCCTTCATCAGTTCATATTTGAAGTGATAACGAAGCATCTCAGTGCTCCAAAGTGTTCACCCCTTTGGGTCATACTTGTAGATATTCAAGGGCTGCTATTAACAGCTCAGTTTTCACTTCAAGTGAACTGCTCCCGAAACCATTGTCACCACTAGAGTTTCTACTGGAGTGATTTTGGATTTGTCTCCATTCCAAGCTTCTCAAGTTGCTGGAAAGTCAAGATTTACCCGTAACTATAAACAAATAAAGGACAAAATTATGGGTCAACTTTAGTTTTAAAGTAAAACCAGGCAGCTCTAGTAAAAAGATAAACAAGGGAGCTGGCTAGGGGGTTGCTGTTTTCCTCTCTCTGAGGAGCTGGGTAACATTTTTTCACAACCACCCAAAACCAAGAGCCAGAAAAGAGTTATCTGAGGCAAATCTGGCTTTTCTGCTGAGGTGACAGGAAGAAACCATGCAGTCCCTGTATTGACATCTGAATTTGTTGATACTCTATTTAAATCAATCAATCTCTTCAATCTAATCAGGAATATAACTTCCCTGATGATTACACAGACTATCATGCCTGTTAGACCTGCATTTAAGGAAAAAAAAAGAGCATAAAAATACACTGACAGGTTTCTAGAAATGTCCACTTGACTAATTTGGTCACTCTGATGAGCAGCACTCACCAACAGTGAGGCTAAAAGTAGATTATGGTACTCTGGTAGCAGTTCGAAAATGCTGCAGCTTGAATGTTGCCAACAAGCAACAGAAGACAGGTGAGATACAAGGGGAGGTTTTACAAAACAGTAAACACATATCCCACACTTCTCTCCAGCTCCGCGGGACGCTCTGAAATTGATTTCAGAAGTTCCCTGAAAAACAGAGATCCTGAAAACAGCAATTAATACCTTGAACGTCCTAGAGTGCAATATAATTGTGTTGATTCAGAGCTGATTCCTGCGGATTTAGCACTTCATAAGCAAAAGGGCTTATCACGGTTTGTACAGAACTGCAGGGCTGCACAGTTAAATAATAAATTAGTTAAATGGTTTTATTTAAGCACTATTTTCTCACGTAGAAGTGCTGCTGTTCCTGCAGGCATGTTTTCATGGTACTGAGTACTTGCAGCATCATTTCTGTGCATCTGAGGGAAGAGAGTTACAGCTCTCTTCTACCTCTGTTCACACACTCCTTTTGGGCCACGTCACTTGCTTTATTTCTAATGCTTTCCATCACTGACAACTGATGTTTTGGAGCACAGTGAAACCTAATTATGTCTTACCGGGAAATTTCACCCAAAAAAGGGCCTCAGTTCTTGAAAAGGTTTGGTCTGAAAGAGAGGTTTGAAAGCTCTATAACAGCATTCTTTTATAACGTGTTCTTTATATGCTGTATTAACAATTATATGGTAGAACAGCTGCTTAAACACTTAAAATTAGGTTTCTCTAAAGGAAAAATAGAGTGGCTGTTGGACACAATACCTGTCCTAACTGCTGGATTCCAAGATGACATTTCCCAGAACTCTCACAGAATATCTTCTGTGATATCTCTCACGAAGAAATCATTATTTTTGAAAAAAAAAAAAAAAAAAAGAAAAAAAGAGAGAATGTTCTAATCATTTTGGAAGCAAAGATGATATTTAGAAGCAGCTTTTAAAACTCATTTATAGCAGCAGCAGCAATCTGGGGGAAATATTTTATATACAAACAGGCTCTTATTGATCGCCATAAGTACCAACTCTTCCCTTTTAAAACTAATTACTTTAAAAGCCCCAGAGTTTTTAAATGTCTTGCAGTCATTGCTTACAATAATACAGTGGCAAAAATTTTCGTTCAGAGCAGAAAGATGGAAATCTTATTCTTGACTTGGAGGGGATTTAAGCTTATATTTTCCACCTTAAAACTTTTAAGATGTTACCTGGAGTGTGTGCATTAGATCTGTCATGTACTCTGCGTTCTGCTTTGCATAAGAATTTAAAATCAGAACAAAAGTGAAGACCGTGGCTCTGTGATCTAATGTATTCACATGGTTACAAAGACTTTGAGGGTCTGGTCCCCTAATCAGGGACTGTTTGTTATTTCAACAATTAATGATTTAATCACAATTAATCCACAGTAGAGGGACCAAAACCTGATTTTTGTCTTTCTACAATAAGAAAACTGTTCCAACTACTAAGCTACAAAGCCACATTTGTTAAAAGAATTACAATATTTATTAAAAAAAAACCAAATTTATTACTATTAGATTACAAACTTCAGTTTACTCAAAAAGACAACTTTTCCAGGTGATCAGGGCCAACAATACAGCAATTAGACACTATGAAAAAGATGCAGCACCACCTATTGGGGATGTGTTACATACACTGATTATTACAATTCTAAGTAGTATCAGAATTTTGTTCTCTGTTGTACTGACCTTGTTATAAGGAAACAAAACCAAAAAAACCTCCCCAAGGAGAAAAGGAGTTTCCAAAAAGAAGATAAAGGAAGCAAATACTGCACCTGAGACTGCTCACCAACAGAATTCAAGAGAGCAACTTGAAGGTCTAAAGTTCTTATGTCAAACTCTAAACTCTACCAGATCAGTACAGCACAGCAGGCACAACTGCAAAAAAAAACAGTGGAAAACAATTGCAGGAGAGGATGACTGTCCTGGTAAACAGCACATAAACAGGGACTCAAATTAGATGAGTGAAACCAACCCAGAGAAGCTGTGGCTGCCCCATCCCTGGAAGTGTTCAAGGCCAGGCTGGATGGGGCTCTCAACAACCTGGTATAGTTGGATTCAGATGGTCTTTAAGGTCCCTTCCAACCCAAACCATTCTATGACTCTGTGTCTCTGTGATTATCTACCAACAGCTTCTCACCTGTTGCCTTTGTGGGAAGAAATAAATCGTGCAATTGTTTAGGTTAGAAAAGATCATCGAGTCCAACCGTTAACCCAGCACTGCCAAGTCCACCACTAAACCATGTCCCTCAGTGCCACATCTACATGCCTTCTAAATACCTCCAGGGCCTTGACTCAATCCCTCCCCTGGGCAGCCTGTTCCAATGCTTGACAATCCTTTCCATGGGGAATTTTTTTCCTAATATCCCTTCTAAACCTCCCCTGGCACAAGTTGAGGCCATTTCCTCTTGTCCTGGGAGAAAAGACCAACCCCTCTTAGCCACAACCTCCTTCGCAGGAAGCTCCTTCCCCACCTCTGTTGCTCTTCCTCAGACCCACCCCAGCACCTCAATATTTTTCCTGTAGTGAAGAACCCAAATCTGAACCCAGAATTCGAGGTGAGGCCTCAGCAGTGCCTGGCACAGTGGGACAATCTGGTCCTGCTGGCCACACTGTTGCCTTTGGTCACTGAGAAAGTGAAGCCTCGAGAGCTGGAGAAAGGCTCTCCCTTTCGAGAAAGGAAGAATCACTTCAGGAAGATTAAAAGCAACAACAAAATAGTTCATCAAGGGCAGGGAAAGAGAAAGGAACTATCAACTTCAGGTCTCCTTAGGGAAGAACTCTTGAGTTTGACAGCTTTGATGAATACCAGTGACCTCGGTCATGTTCTAACAATAAGGCAGCAGCTCTGTTAGTGGTGCCCACTCACAGCTAATTCAGGGTGAAGTGCTAAGGACTGACTGCTTTGCATATGCAGCGATAACGATGGGTACAGTGTCAGAATGAATGTGGGGTGATAACGACTGGGAGAACGAATTGCAAAGTTTTGTTTTAAATTTTCAAACTGCCACAGTTCATCAGTGTTCTAAGCACTTACAGCACAGGAATCTCTAATTCTTTAAATGCTGCAAGTGTGTGTGTATATATTATATATATATATATATACAAACTAAGTTAATCTGCATCTTGCTCTTATCTTCCTTACTTGGCTGCTAAGCAATCCACAAGCACATCCTGCCAGATCTCTGCCACTGCTCTTTACCATCCTCTAAGTGTAAAATACCCATTTCAGGGAAGTTTCATAGCCAAGTTAGGTGTTTTGTTTATCATGAAGACAGTCCTCTGCAATCCTGTACCAGCTTGCTAGTAAAAGAGTTGTATTATTATCCTAAACCTCCTCACCCTGGAAATAACTCACTACCCTGGCATTGTAGAAAACACAGAAGCATGCAAACTTTTTTTTTAAGCCCTCGTCTATTTGCTAAATGGAGACTGCTCTGCTCCAAAAGGATGACAACGTGTTAGATAGTAAAGAGTACAGACAGTTACAGGATCAGAGGTGAAAAGCATGTGCCTCTGCAATTTTCTGGACCCTTGGCCTCCCTTGGAATTAAGATTTATTAACCAGCAATCCTGATCAGATACATAAGCTTCAAAAAGATTTTGAAGTAGCACAACTGGAGTTTTTTTTTTTGCTTTCTTATTACACTGTGATTTTTCACCAGAACTTTATTCTGAGCTCCTACAGAGCAGCTTTATCAGTGTCACTCAGTAGATGCAGGAAGACAGCCATGAAGCAAGGATGCAGGCAAATCTCATTTAATTAACATCTTTGCCAAGCAAAGCCTAAGCTTATGTGAATGTCACATTTAAATTTTAGGTCTTCATATTTTATTTTTTAACAACACATCAGCATTTCTCAAAATTTTTAGCTTAGGGACTGTTACATCAAAACCATTATAAACCCATGTCTATTAAACCTTCAATTTTGTTGTCTGTTTGCATGATCTCCCAGGCCAGCATCATTGGCAAGTTCGTTTGATTGAAAAGGAACCTTATTTCCATGTTGCTGGTTTCCAGTCAGGTCATCCCACGGACCACCGGCACAGGAGGGCTTGGCAACACTGGAGTGAGGGACAGACAAGGCAGGCTCATGCAAGTCATTTGTGAAATCCCATCCTCAAGCACCCAAAAATGACATAGGTTCCAGGATATTACATCCCACTGCAAAGATGCATTTATTTGCTACTTCGAGTCAGGTATAAAAATGTAGACCAGTTGCCCTGTGCCTTCAATGGGAAGTTTAAGTAAATGCTTAAATTCAGAGCTGGTGACCCCACTTAATAGGGTTAAGCACCCACTGCAAGGCTCTGCATTTATCATCTCCGTCAGTGAGCAGTGTCAGATCTTCATTTAGTGAAATTCTGAGTTGTTCCTGATCATTAGGAAGGGATGGATATAAGAGGTCAAGCCCCTCTTGCCTACCTCAGTTTTCACTTGTAATGGTCTAATATATCCTCAGGTTTTTATGAGGGAACATTACAACAGCAGGGTGTCAGATATGCTTTGCTGGTAATGGAAAATTCTCCTTTTAGGATTCTAAGCTTTCAAGCTTTTTTGCAAATGATCAAATAATTTTGCTTCTAGCTTATTTTTGAAAGCTTGCCTTATTTATAATAGAATGGTTAGAGTTGGAAGGGACCTTTAAAGGTCAGCTAGTCCAGCCCCAATGCCACGAGCAGGGGCATCTTTTCCTAGATCCAGTTGTTGAGAGCACCCTCCACCCTGGGTGACATCCCATCCCTCAGGCACATCAGCCACACTCTCACCTTGGAGTCATCTGCAAATCCGCCGAGGGTGCACTCGATCTGCCTGCTCACGGCATTGACGAAGATGTGAAACCATTCTGGTGCCAACACGGACCCCTGAGGGGTGAGTGATGACTCCTCATCACTGATCTCCAGCTGGACATTGAGCAGTTGATCACTGCGCTCTAGATGGGGCCGATTCCTCACCCGCCGAGCAATCCATCCATCAAACCGCCCTCTCCAATTTAGAGAGAAGGACATCTGTCAAGAACACGGAAAAAAAACCTGAGCCGACCATTTCTTTTTCACGGTCTGATTATTCCTTTGGAGCAAAAGGCTGGAATTCGCTGGGGCTCATCAGAATCGCAGAACAGCTCAGGTTGGAAGGGACCACGGTGGGGTCATCTGGTCTGACCCCCCTGTTCCAGCAGGGTCATCCCAGAGCACATGGCACAGGATTGTGTCCAGAATTTCGGGAATATCCCCAGCGAGGGGAGACTCCAGAACTTCTCGGGGCAATTTGTTCCAGTGTGCAGTCACACGCATGGGAAAGAAATTCTTCCTCATATTCAGGTGGGAGAAGTCGGGTTCCACAGGTTACACAGTTCTGGAGAGGCCGGGCAGTGGGAAGTTTTTATTACATATAAGTTACAGAAAACGGCACGGTTTGCGAGGCAGGGACACCCCAAATAGCGGGAGGACGGAGGTTGTGTGCGTCCCTCAGGTTGCGCCAGGGAGGATTAGTGTGGATATCAGGGAAAATTTCTTCACCAGTGGAGTTTTCCAGCCCTGGCGCTGCCCAGGGCAGTGATGGGAGGGATTTAAAAGCCGTGTGGGTGGGGCACTGGGGGACACGGGTGGGCTCGGCAGTGCCGCGAGGACGGCCGGACTCGGTGATCGGGGCTATTCCAGGATGGAATGTTGGATGTTTAGGAGGGAATTCGTCGCCGTGAGGGCGGTGAGGAAAGGCGGAGGGGGGAGGAGCGAGCGCCCGCCCGCCATGCGCGGCGGGTCACGTGGGCGTTACGTCACCAATGACATCATCCACCGCCATTATAAAGCCGCGCCGCGGCGCCCGCCTTCTCTCGCTCCGCGGCGGCCCAAGGTGCTGAGTTCTTCTCAGGAAGCTAAGGCCGAACCACCCGGCGACCAGCACCGCGCCCCGCCATGGCCTCCGTCTCCGAGCTCGCCTGCATCTACTCCGCCCTCATCCTGCACGACGACGAGGTCACCGTGACGGTGAGTGCGGCCGCACAAGATGGCGGCGGCGGCGGGCGCGCGGCATGGCCGCCCTGAGGGGCCGCGCCGGGCCCGCTCTCACCGCCGCGCTCTCATTGCAGGAGGACAAGATCAACGCGCTCATCAAGGCGGCCGGAGTGAACGTGGAGCCCTTCTGGCCGGGGCTGTTCGCCAAGGTGGGCGTGAGGGGCCGTGGGCCGGGCTGGGGCGGCACGTGGCGCTTCCCCCCCCCCCCCTTCCCCCCCTCAGGCCCCCACGCCGTGTTAACGCGGCTTCGCTGCCGCTTCTTGTTCCCCGCAGGCGCTGGCGAACATCGACATCGGGAGCCTGATCTGTAACGTGGGCGCGGGCGGCGGAGGGGCCCCGGCTGCTGCCGCCCCTGCCGGAGGTGCCGCGCCCGCCGGAGGAGCCGCCCCCGGTGAGTGGCGGCCGTGCCCAGCCGGGGCTGGAAATGGGGATCCTGGGGATGGGGGGGTGGGAGGGAGCTTAGAGGTCAGCTAGTGCACTCCCCATGCCATAGGCAGGGACATTTCCACTAGAACAGAGCTCCATCCAGCCCGGCCTTGGACACTTCCAGGGATGCAGCATCCACAGCTTTGCGAGGACCAGTTACAGGCCCTGTTTTAATGGGGTTTGTGCCTCACGGTCTGTGCGTGAGTCTTCGACCCCCTCCTCTTTGGAAAGGCTGATGTTGCAGCATAAGTGTTAGCTCAGAGTTAGGGCTGATCTTCCCATGTGTCAACAACGTCTCCCCCAAAGCTTTTCAGGCTCGATAGGAATTAATTTTGAAGGCAGAAAACCCACTTCCCTAGTAGTGCAAACTCTGGTCTCCTTGCCTTGCTGACTTAGATTTTTAGGACTGCTCAGGTCTTGCTTCTTGATGTTACAGTCAGTTTATGTGAAGCCTTCTATGGTAAGTGACTTTTCTGAGGTGTTAACATGGAAATAAAACCTGACTCCTTTTTCCTTTTCCAGCTGAGGAGAAGAAGGAAGAGGAAAAGAAAGAAGAATCAGAGGAATCTGATGATGACATGGGCTTTGGTCTTTTTGACTAATTAAGTTTTCTACCTGCCTGTAATAAAGAACATCTACTTGTACTCCTGTCTCTCCCGTGGATCAGTGTGAAGGGGAATAGGTGGATCATGAGGGTGTTACCTGTGGATGCTGAAACTGTCACTGTGCATTACTGTGGGGTTTTACACCTTGTCAGGTTTTTGTACTCCACAAGCAGAGTTAGAGCTCCTAATTGCATCCATAACCTATGGACAAAGGTGGGAATGTAATCCCAGGGAGCATGGGATGTGACAACAGCTTGGAGCTGCGGGATGTGGTTATGTTTTAATCAAAAGTGCTGAGACTTCACTGGTGCTGTCTCTTGTGCTACATCATCTCTAGTTCAAGCCTTACCAGCAGTTCAGCTCCCACCTTGTCCCAGGTGCTGGGACACAGCAGGGATCAGGTGCATTTCATGGTGTGGGAAAACCCTGCAAATTCTCAGGTGAAGGGCCTGAGGTTGTGGAAGGTGCAGAATTTATTTGCCATTCCAGGACAAAAAAAAAAGGTCTCTGAAAACCGCTTTGGAGGGTGGGTGGGGGAGATGATTTAACATTGCTCTGTGAAAGGAGCAGCTTAAGAAGTACCAGGACTTTGCCAGCAATTGAACAAGTTAAAGGCTGTTCCAAATGTGTATTCCAAAGTATTACAATAAGGCATTGCAGGATGTTCCAGGTGTGTAAGAAGGGCTCCCAAGTTGTGTAGGAGGGTGGCTCCACATCTCTGATGCACTCTGCACTGTCCCAGCTTCACAAAAAAGAATTACTTTTGTGGGGAGCTAATTTATTTTAAATGGAAGAATTTGGTCCCTGTGCTGCCGCCGAGCACTCACCTGAGCTTCCAAAATAGAAACCCTCCCACTGTTACATTTCCCAGCTCTTTTTAAAGTAACCTCCACCAGGAAAATTAATTACAAAAGTCTAAAGGACTTTCAAAGTAATTACAAGTCACACAGGTGCTAACACTGACTTGTTCTGTGCGGGAGGGAAAAGTGTTTCTCAAAAGAATTAAATCTTGGGATTTCCTCCTTCAGTCCTTACCTGCTGTTGCTCTTCAGGTCCTGCATAAATCTTAAAAGCTTGTGGATTAGGGTGGGGGGAAAACTCCAAGCAGAGAAAATCCTCGGTGATTTCTTCTCAGTGCATGCACACGAAATAATACAGTCAGAGTTTCACTGGTAACACCTTTTTAATAGGTCAAAGTAACTGTACAGTTTATTATATTCTTCCTGAGAATAATTTATATCCCTCAACAGCAAAAAGGGAGTGTGGTTTTTATTTCAACAGAACAGATGGCATAACTGGAAAACCAAGGAAAATCTAATTACACTGCTCTACTGTAACTCCTCCCAGGCAAGATAGACAAAAGGATGGGTTAGTTAACTACAGTGGGTTTAAAATAGTCATCATGGCTTTAATCTGTCTTTATAAATTATATAAAAATGGGGGACATGGATGGTTACAGAACTCCTCTAAATGCAGCTCTGAATTGCTCTGGTACAAAGCAGCATTTTCACTTCCAAGGAAAACAACATTGCTACAAAAGAACTGGCACGTTATCCTGGTGAAAAAGACGAGTGTTCAGTTGTGTCCTACAGCTAGTTCCAAACAAATGCTTCACACAGTCACGTAAAAGAAAAAGGCAGGAAGATGAAGAGGGCTTTAGTTTGTCTTGAAATGACCGAAGTCTTGAAAATATAGCTTTTTATTCTTTCTCTGTAAATCGTGATTAGCATATTGCGACATAAGTGTTCTAATAAAAAAAAAAAAAATTCCAGTCTGGATAGTTCATATACTGTGGGCAAGAATTCTCAGCCCTGAGGTTTCCCCGAATTCTTCACTTCACAATATCTTTTCCCCGATCTGCTGCTCCAACAGTTTTGGCTCCGAGACCGTGACCCTGTGGCAGCTCCACGCGATGGTGCAAAGGGCCCTGCGCTCCGTGGCTCTTGAGTTCCCGAGGGCTCCTCCTGTACAAACCTCATCTGTGGTGATGCCACTTCTGAATCCCAGATCAGCTTGGCTCTACGATAAAGACTGGGTTAAACTGCTGCGATGAGAGAACCAGCGGCGGTCGGTCAGGTCTGCTGAAGCGAGAGGCGCTGGTAAAGCCAGGACTGCACTGGGTTAATCCTCACTGCTGGTGGAAGGTGAAGAACATCCTGTGGCAAGCAGAACTCCGAGACTGATGACGCTCTCCCCTCAGTGCTTAGTGCGGCCTGGACTGGCTGATTTTCAGTCTGGCTTGGTCGATAACATCCAGCAGGTTTTTGGCATCCACAGCCAGAGCGTGAGCAGCCGTCAGCATTTGCTTCTTGTACTCCTGCTGCAGGCTGGTCATCACGTACTGCTGGGCCAGTTTCATCTTGTTGATGAGCTCGGCCAGGTCCGAGTTCAGCAGCTTCTGTGCCATCTCAATCTGCAAGGAGACGGTTCTGTCAGCTGGGGGGTGTTTGCAGCACTGCACTCACAGTGATGCCACAGAGACAGCCCCTGCCTGAGATCCCCGATTGTGGCTGGGGATGTCTTGCGGGCACCACGTGGAGCAGCAGATGGAATTTGGCAGCTGCTGCTCTACCCTGGGTGGAGATCAGGAGCAGCCCTGATCAGCTGCTGAGCCACCCGCTGTTAAACACCACCAAGACCCAGGTGGTGGATTTTAACCCACATCTTGGCACTACCACATTACTATGGGTTTCCAGGTCCCTCTTACCATCTTTTTTTTTTACAACTAAAGCAGCTCTGTAGGCACAGAAGTAGCTCTACAAAATCAAACAGATCAAGAAGGCACGTACAGGTTGCTTAACCACATGGCTAAACCAGGATGACTGACTGACTGTCTGATTCTCTGTCCTTCTCATTATCACACTTTTTCCAAGATTTTGGAGGAAAATGGTTTTACTCATGAACTTCACTGAAAGCTCTGTCACTTCTCATCTAGAACTAGGTTATTACAGGAAACCTTGCAGCTGCACCAAGTTCTGCTCAATTACCTGTTCAATGACTCTGAATTAACCCCCAAATGGTCTCCCTACCTTGGAATACTGGGATTTATGTCCTCTTCCTTAGTACTTACATCCAGTTGGAGCATCCTCACTAATATGAAGCCTATGTCCACACAGCAATTCTAATAAAAATTCATTTAATGTGGACTTACAGCCCAGGAGTTCAGCCTGCTCAGTGAACCAAAATGTGTGCCCGTGCCAAGCAGGGAGCACCAAAACCTGTCCCCACTGGCTGAGGCTGTGGAAAGGTAAAGGCTGAGCATCAGGTGAGCTCCACATACCTCTCTGTGGGTGCTCGGAGGAAGCACTGGGAGGGTCTCATCTACAGTTGCCAGTAAGGTTCTTAGTGCCAAGCCAACCTCCTAAGGAAAAAAAATAACGAAGGAAATAAAGTTTAAAGACTTACAATTAATAGACGAGAGAACTGTAGGAATGCAGGAGGCAGCACACACACTTAGTTCCTCATCTGGATAAGAAGGGAGTTAGAACATGGCTGAGACACTTCAAAATCCCACCTGCAACTGTGTGTTTCACCATCAAAACAAGCTGCCAAAGGGTTAACACAAAGATTTCCTTAAAAAAGTGAAAATGTGGAGAAGGCAAGAGTCACCCACCCCCACACACACGCAAGGCTTTTTAACTTCCAGCTTCACAGGGAGTTTCTCCCGTGCCACTTGAAGATGCAGAAAACAAATAACCCCCAATTTGAGGAGCGTCTCTGTACCTTCACCATGGGCACGTACTCCTCGGGCGGCGCTGGCTGGATTTTACTGGACATCTCTATCACCGCCTTCACCAGCCCGGTGACGTTCTCGTAGACTTTGTCATTGGAGCGGTCCAGGTTGGCCGTGGGGGGAGGGCTGATCTCCTGCGGCTGGATCTGGAAGCAGAGAGCGGCTGCTGAACCTCCCGTCCCCAGCAGATGGGGCTCAGCAGCTTCCCAACCTCCGCAGGCCTCCGGGAAGGGATCCCATTCCTCATATTCCCAACAGCCCCCCACACTCCCACCCCAGCTCGGTCCCACTGGTGTCCTGTCCTGGCTGGGCACACTCGCTCCAGGATCTCAAGGAAGTGTCTTTTAGTTCTTCTGACTGAACCTGATCTGTGAAATTGCACCAGGCAAATTTTACCAGGAGTTTCCCCAAGAGCTTCCAGGATAACTCCCTTTAACAGAGAAGAGAATAAATAACTGAGGAATGAGGAGTACCAAACACTCGGCATGTCAAGTGGTTCAAGTTCCACTATTAAAGCAACAGGTATCAGGTCCCTCATTCCAGGAGCTTTTTTTTTTTTGTGCTCCAAAGCAGTGTCAGAGCACATAATAACACACTGATATGGAAAACAGAACTGGAATGAGATGATCTTTGAGGTCCCTTCAGACCCAAACCATTCTATGGTTATATAACATTATGTTTTTGTTAGTGAAAATCCACAGCAGGTTAACAGAAATGTTGTAACCTTTACAGGTGGGAAACATGGACTACTTTTAGACAGTTGATTTCCAACAGATCGGAAAAAAAACTAATAGGTTAAAAATCCTGTAGTCCTTATCATGCAAAACTTCCAGTGAGTCAAGTCTGTCTGGAGTTAAATCCAAGACAGACTGAAATAATCCCGGGTCAGAAACAAACGAAAATTTGCAAACTTCTTTTGTAAAGTCCTCAGTATTTCTGAACCGCAAAACTACAGCCACCCCAATTTCCTGCAGCTATTCCCTGCTACGGCATGCCCAAGCAACCACTCAGTGGAAGCAGAAGGTTAAAAAACTGGTGATTTTCTCCTGGTCACAGGGTGGGTGCCCACCCTGGGGATCTGAAATGCTTCAGCCCCCCCCACCCCCCACTGGGTTACTGCTGGTTCTCAGGACTGGTCCCACCTCCAGAGATGTTTCACTTGAAGCACCTGAGCTACTGCCCTGAGGAAACTATGAAATACTTGGATGAGACTTTCTCAGGAAGGAGTGCAGGATTTAGCACGTGGTGGTACCAACAGCTACTACAGAGATTCAATCTAGTGCATTTATCAGAAAGTACTTCAGGAAAAAGAACACTGTAATCAGCTCAATCAGCAGGGAAAGGCTGTGATTCCAATTGGTTTCAGCAATCAAGAAGTTAAACAGTGATTTGGCAAAGTGTCATGCAAAGACATTTTGGAATAGGGCACGGACACACACGCTCACGCACTGCTTACCCTCCATGGCTATGGTTGAGCAGAATGTGGGGGAAGGTTAAAGAAATTTACCAAAAGAAGGGAAAAAAAGAAAAACAATATTAATAAAATTCAGCAGGGGAAAAAAAAAAACCAAACCAAACCAAACCAAACCCAAAACACGTGTAGCAATAAGAGACCAGTTAAAAAGCCTGCAACGGAAACATATCCTCAGCAGTCCCGGCGGTCACTCGTGTTAGTTCTCGGTCTGTGGGTTACAGAATGACCTGCTGTGCCCCCCTGGGGGCAGGGGAAGGGTTTGCCATGCACCCCATGCTTCCTCCTGACTGAACACTGGGGAGGACATCATGCAAAGCTGGACAGGAGCGAGCCAGTCTGGCGAGCAGCAGAGTGGTGAATGGAGCAGAGGGCCAGGGCAGTGGTGGGGAACAACCTGTCCTGGGAACCTTTACACAAACAATCCAGCACTCACTGGATTCAGGAAAATGTTGTATCCATCTTCCTGAAACTTTTCTTTTTGTTTAGAGAAGTCATGATAGGAAATACGTGGTCATGTAACTGTGCAGCTCTCGTTCTCAATGACAAATCACAGTTGGGGTGAAGAACTACCAAGAACCCAACCCATGGAATTCCAGGCCCTAACCTTCCAAAACTATGGACACTGCGAGTCTTAACACTTGGATTTCTCTTTGTTTTTTCCCCAACATCAACACTCTTGCTCTGCAGACTGTGAAGTGCTGAGTTTCCTTGTGGAAGTGGCTGACTCTGCCTCAGCCAGGAACACACACCATGTGCTCCCCGGGGCCTGCCCTGAAGGCTCCTGAGGACAAGCAGTCCCAATCCTCTTTATTTGTGTTCTGCAGAGAAGGGAGACTGAAACGGGAGTCTGAACTGGGTGTACAGAAAAGGGAGTCTGAAATGAATCCTAGAAGCATGTTCAGTTTAGGATTGTGGCCATTTACAAAACCATACCAAAAAATAATGGGCTGTTTTCCTCATGGGACATAACCCAATTTCAAGAAAATCTTAACAGGAAAAAATAAAATCAGCCCTTCTTTCCTACTCAAGAAGCTATTTAGTACACAAATCCTGTTCACTTGTCACTCCTGATGTCTTTGGCTGCTCAGGTTTAGTTTGTTTGTCGAAAAGATGTATTGCAGAAAACATTTTGCATGTTCCAGTCTCAGCATTTAGAAAGGAAATTTTAGAGAAGCCAAGTTTAGTAACACATCTGTTACTGCTTTTTGACATTTTCTGAGGCTTGGCAGCTCAAAAAGCACTGGCATCAGTTTATAAAAAATAATCCTGCTCAAATTCACCACTGCTGGCTGTTTACGCTGATTCTTACACATTCCAATAATCCCAGAACAAGAGCAGGAGTGAGACAGGCTGGCAGTGCCTGGGATCAATTTGTGCTGAACATACTGCTCTGATGGCAGGTTTTGAATTTCATGTTTAGATAAACTGGGCTGTTTCTGCACTTTCTCAAAGCACCTAAAATAAGGGTGACTTATCCCAACCGCTGGGGCCACCACAACGTGGGTTCCCGCTCTTTACTACGGGCTCCGCAGGGCTGTTTCCTGAAGATTAGAAAGGTAACAGGAGCCCCCCAAAGGCAGGAACAGCAGACAGAGGGATGGTTTTGGAAGTGCCTGACATCCTCAGGAGCTGGTCTGTGGACACCAACTGCAGCAGGGGCAGGACACTGTGTTTCACAGCAGCATCTCTGCGACACAACTGCCGTCAAGGCTCAGTTTTGGCTTTATTGCCTATTTAGGGAGATGAAACAACACATCAGGAAGCATCTCAATCCCAAGTCAGACAGCCCATTTCCCCTCTTCCTTATTCCCCAGAGCTACTAGGGTTTGAGAAGCTCTTTGAGCACCACAGTTCAGACAGGTTTCACTTCCCTCGGACTGAGAACAAGACACTGGTACCACTCGAGTAACTGGGAACCCTGGGTGTGCTGTGTCCATATGGGACATCTCATACGCTCTTCAAACTACAAACAAGCTCACCTGGGCAAGGCTCTAGGTGAGGAACACGCTGAATCACAGTCATGGAGGACCTGAGCCCACCAGTTACCTCCCCACCTCCCTGCAGAGCTGCCAGGGCAGCGTTTACTTTGGGGCGCTTGGTCACCTTCCCTTTCCAGGGTTTGGACTTCAGGAGCACCCAAGTACCTCAGAGCAGCAATGTTTGATTCTCTGGGGGTGTTTCAGGTGGCACTGAGCAATGTACCTTCACGCCCTCGTTGTAGCTGTCCACGGGGCTGTTCAGGCTGGCCAGGCTGCCCAGGTGTCCGGGGGCTCCGGGGCGCGGGGGCTTCTTTGGCGGAGCTGCGTGATCTGCTCAACAAAGACAATTCACACTTTTAGGGGATCAACGTGCCAGAGGTACCTGCACCACTCTGGCCTGTCCATGCTGCACGTGCTCTTCTCTACTAGCAGAGGAGATGGACATCTTTATGTGTCCTGCAGTGAATCCACTGTTTGTGGGAGCTGCACTTTGGTTCTGACTGTTTTATAGGGTACTTTGAAATTCCTTACGTGGGGCAACCACTACTGCTCCCAGCACACCTGAGAGGTTCTCGCCCCTCAGTACCAACATGCTATGTGTGTCTGGGAAAACTGCACTTCTTCCTGGGTGTGATTCACTTGAGACTGGGAAACCCAACTTTAGGTGTCTACTTCTGTTTCACATGTCTGAACTCCACACTGGGTGAAGTCCCACACTGACTCAGCTTCATCCAGACACTTCCTGCTTGTTGATCTAAACACTGCCCTGGCTTTGCTGACTGCATGTCTGGGGCCTGCACAAGGAATATGAACACACACTGCACCAAACATCTCTGTGTAGTACCTGGTACTGAATCCACCCCTGTATGGAAATACTGGCATGAACCTTTGTCACTATTGCTGCTGGAAGACTTGTAATCAGGGATTCAAGATGACAGTGTATGAATTTACTG
Organism: Empidonax traillii; assembly: GCF_003031625.1. Taxonomy (NCBI): domain Eukaryota; kingdom Metazoa; phylum Chordata; class Aves; order Passeriformes; family Tyrannidae; genus Empidonax; species Empidonax traillii. The sequence continues at coordinate 848,710 of NW_020955535.1, forward strand.
CTTACCTGGTTTACCCACAGGCTGATATATGTGCTGGTTACCAGCCTATAAAACAAAATAAACATTCGAAGTAGTTATTGCAGTGCTCACAGCTTTCATCAGCACTCTCTCAAACACTGAGGACAGGTGACAGGGACAGGTGACATCCCTACAGAAATGCTCTTGCCAGGGAGAGGATTTGTGCAGTCAAAGCTCGACCACATTTCCAGCTGCACAGCACAACAAAAGGGGCTTTTTAAAAACCCCAACAGCTAAAGGAGAATAGAAATAACACTGGTGACCAATCTCATCCACAAATAGGGACACAGGCAAAGTGGAGACATTCAGTCATGTCACTAAGTTTGATTTGGGCTGCTAACCTAAATATTTCCAATCTGATAACCCCAGGGGAAAAGAAAAGGGGCAAGAGAGGAAGGAGAGTAAAATCCCACTTGGACAGTGTTTGCACTTTTACTTCCAGAAAACAGTGTATTGAGAGTATATGTGAAAAGAATGTGATCAGTCAGGAAACACTGAAATGTGTGTGGTAACTCCCCAGTTGTGTCCCTGCCCAATTTCTCATCCTCTCGATGAGAAACTGAAGTTGACTCACAGCAGCATGAGGCATTTCCCACTGCAAGTGCAGTCAGAGTTATGTTCTGAACCTACTGAGAATGATAAAACTGCAAGATCAATTTCTGGAACCAGAAGGTGTAGTTATCACGAGTTAATAGTCTCTTTAAAACTCATTTTGTCCATGATCACCAAATGTTTTCTTCACACTCTTCCAAATGAGGTGTGAAATTGTACAGCCTCCTCTGGGCAGACAGGACTTCCCCTACAAACAGTTTGGGATCTGGGGGCTGTAACCTGTGACATGACCTCAAAACCTCCAGGGCATCTCAAAACATCTTCAGGAGCAGCACAGAACTTGCTCTTATATAAAGATGCAACAATATCCAGGGCATAACAGTAACTAACAGTATTGTCCAATTTCATGGAAAAAAATCTTAGGAGCTTCCAGACATGAATGTCTCCAGGGACCATCCTGCAGTGTGTCAGTTATACACTCATTCATGACTGTGCTTTGGCTGCAAATGCAGGAAGAAGCCCTAAATTTTTAAGTGGTGAAGAAACGCTGAAGCCAAACCAGGAGTTTACAATCGCATCCCAAATGAACCAGGAGAGTGAATTTAAAATATTCACTACTTTTAAAGGTGACCCCCAGGGAAAAACAGTGGATGAAGCACCAGGTTTGTATTATTAGCAGTCCCTAAACTAATCAGTATGATCCAGAGATTCCAATGGCAATTAAACAATTAGAGAGATGGTTTTAGTTAAACACACAGAAGTTAAGCCACTAAAAAAGGACACCCGAGCTGCAGCTGCTGTCTGGGAATAAAGGAATGGCTGTGGGATTTATTCCCATTGTTTCACAGAGGAGGATCATTTACCCCAAACAGATTTCTGGGTAATGCAACAGCAACATTTACATTCCTTGCGAGAAAACCCTTCAGATGTTTAAACAACTGCAGAAGTCACTTTAACCCTGCTTCCTGTTGACAGAACTTGCAGAAAACAATCCACATTCGTAAATAAAAGCCCCGATTCTACAGCACATGACCACTTGAAAATTATTGCAACATATTTAGGGAAACACTTTAGTATTTGTTTCAAAAACGACTCCAAGGCTAGAAAAAAAAACCCAAAACAAACAAACAAAAAAAATCAAACCCCCAACCCCCCCTAAACTGCTGCACGAGCCCGTTTGCCGTGGCTGCCGCTCCCACTGAAGCTGAGCCTCTTGGAAAAGTTGTACAACCACGTAATAATAGTGGAAATACTTAGCAAAAACTTTTAAGTCATCTCCAACAACTGAGACCGGGTATGACATGTTCCACCAGGAAAACAGAGGAAAAGATCCCCCATATACTCACTGGGCCCTGGAGACCTCCATCCTCCCGGTCGATGCTGCCCCTGGAGAGCCGCACGTCGGGTTTCTGCAACAGAAATCAAACATCTCACCCCGTGCTCTTCCTACCCCTCGTGCCCTCGGCTTAGAGGCATTGAAAAAGACGGGAGAATCCTGTTAAAAGCACACACTGACAAATCCCCAGAGGTCATTTCATCCCAGCTGCTCCCGCTGCTCCACCACCCGCCCCCAGCTGAAAACACCCTGATGAATATCCGTAGTACCATCGCCCCAACACAACACTGGAAAAGCTGCATTTTAACTTTCTCAAGCAAAAGCTGTGGTTTTCTTTAAAAAAAAAAAAAAAAATCGTTTGGTTCCCAACAGCAAAATTCCAACCACAGGATGAGAAACGCTGCGCGTAAATTCCCGCTTCCTGCCCCAGGGTGGCTTATATGTACTTGGCTCCCTCTGCGAGCCTGCAAATGGGGCCAATTGCTGGAGCTCTTTAAACACCCCATTTGGATACAGCAAGCTAACAAAGCCATCCAGATGCCCTTTTCTCCCCATACGAGCAAGAAAAATGTCTATTTTATGTTTTAAGCGCAGGAACCCCGGGGATTGGTTGTCCTAAAAAAGTAAAAGTTAAACCACCTCCCCCCTTTTTTTTTTTTTTTCTTTTTTTCTTTTCCCACAAAGAAACTGGTAATTTTTCTCACAGAATATCTCAAGTTGGAAGGGATCCACCAGCATCACTGGGTCAAACTCCTGGCCCTGCGGTGGAAACCCCCCCACACCTCCTCAGCAAATCCAGGTAGGCTGAGTTTACTCTTCTAGGAACACGTTAATTACGTGGAAAGACAAGGGAATGGTGGATGTGAAGCCAAGGTTAACCCTGATCTGTCGACACAAGCTCAGCAAAACGAGAGCACATCTCTGGTGTATGAATTCTGCCACTTAAAACCAGAGGATTTACCTGACTCTCCTACGAGACTGGATGGGGAGTTTATGAAAAGGGATAAAATGCACACCTACAGCAGTGTAAATACAACTCTCTTCACATCTCTGCTTGTATTTATACATAAAATGCTCACACACAGCATGAGAAGGAAGGTTTTTTTATTTAGAGAAACGTAGGCGTGTGAATACTGAGCGTAACTAAACTGACCCCATGTCCTTTCAGGGTTAGTCTGGGACGGACAAATATATCCTTGTCTTGTTTAAAGCTACACCAGATCCCTTTCCTCCTTTTAAAAACCCTAAAGAATAATACCAACTCACATATCCTGCTAAAAGGCTATAAAAACCAGCAGGGCAGAAGGAACTTGCAAAGATACACTAATATTGATCTTTTGTCATTAAAAATACTCCAGTTGTGATCTCAATTTGTCAGCAAGGCTTATATTTGGGATTTTCATTCAGTCTTCGCAGACTGAGTAGGGAACAGCCAGAGATGGTCGCTGCCTGAAAGAACTTGCAGATTAAAAATAGAGAAATCCTATCAGACAGGGAAATATTTAACCCCTTAAACTTCTTTCATCTTTTCCCAACATCCTCCTCTGCCCCAGCAAAACCTGGATAGTCAGGAACACAAGGAACAACAGAGAAACAGAGAAATACCATACTTCTGTGTTCTGTGTCCGAGAAAAGGCCAATTACATATTTACTGACTTTATTTAGTGCTCTAATAAATTTTAACAGCTCCCACTTTGGTAAATGATATTGTGATTTATTCATTTGTGTAGCTGTGGAAATTTCAAAAGACCAGTCATTTTACAGTTAAGGTGATCTGGATGATCCCACTCCCGCTGTATTTTAAAATACTACTTAGCAGCAATTCAAGTGGCAAGAACTTCAACCTGAGCCCCTCATGCTGGCATGACAGCAATGCACCGCTGGATTTTTAATGCTGAGAGTCTTTAGTGCAACGTTCTCTCGGTCAAAAATCAGCCTCACTCCAAAACTGAGCTGTCCTGTACTTCACACACCACTTCACACACCCCAAAGCATGTCCTGCCATGATTCCAGTCCCTGCCATGGCAGCCCTCCCAAAAAACAGAGAGAGGGAGAACTTTGGTGTTGTTAAAACCTCACAGAGAAACAAAATCTTTCACAAAGTAAAGGGATCTTTTCTTCTAATAAATAGTCTGCTATCTGAAATCTTTGGAGACGTCAAGAGGATTTTTCAGATGGATCCACAGCGCTGACAAACGGGGACATAATCTACTTTATTTCCAGTATTTCTGGCTACCTGCTAAGAAAAGAACATGCAAGCCTTGGCGTTCTCAGGACATGTCGAATTTTAATGTCTTGGTGGGATTTTCTCAGGCTAAAAATTAAAATCTTATTTTAGCAACAGTTCACATCAATTATCCTTGAATTGCAGTTCTCAGTGTCAAAACAGGACAAAACCACAACTATGTGGGAATTTCAGAAGAAAAAAAAAAACCCAAATCCAAGCATGATAAAGAAACTATGTGAGTTATTTTTTCTTAGCCTATCCCAAAAAGGACTATAAATTTCTCAGTACAACACTGTCCTGTCTGCTGAGGAGGCACTAAAAGGCACGAACATACAGATCTTTATTTATATGATTAAAAGCAATGCACGTAACATCAGTACAGTCACAAAGAAAGGTTCCAACTGGAAGCCCCACGTAAATGAGGGAATTAAACAGGCCCAAAAGAAGAGAAGTGCTGTATAAAATGTTCAGAGATGTTTTCCAACATGGATTGTAGTGCAGCTTCTCCCCCTCTCCACCTCCACATGCCCTGGACAGAGATTGCCTCCTGCAGTGACCTGTATCAAGCTTTAGGTGCAGCGATGCTTTGTGTCCACTTCAGCTTTCTCAAAACTAATTTGGGCATTTCTGTCCTTCCTGGAGATGTTAATCTCCAAAGCACTTCTATCAAGAGGGCATAAAAGCACACAAGTTTGATCAGTGCCCATTAAAGCTGCCAGACCATTGTGCTGCATCCCCATCCCCCTCCCTGCCAGGGGCTGGGAGGGACTGTCAGTCCTGGATTCCTGAAAATCAACCCCTTCACCAATTCTCTTCTCACCTCCCAGGGAATGTATTTGGTACCATTTAAAATTAAACATTTCTCTACTCTTCAGGTTTTTACACAACATATTAATTTTCATTCAGGAGCTTCCCATGAGGAGAGACTTGTTTGTTTTCTCTTTTTTACAGCAGAATCTCAGAATTCTGGACTGTGTTAAGGCTGCAGCTTGGAAACAACATTTCTGTCTCCTCTCAAGCACTGACTAGGCCCGTGTTCTCCAAGGACCAGTTTCAGGCAAACTGCTTACACTGATAACAACCTCCCCAAAGACTGGCACATTTCCATTTCAATGCCACTGCAACTTAATTCCCCATCTGGGGTGCCCCTTCCAGCACACATCAGCACTGTTTATCCATGTCCTAACGTGCTGTGAGTTGTGTTTTCTCCCTGCAGAAGCAGCAAAAAAATTTCGAGTCGTGAGCAAGTTGCTGTTACTCTGGGGAAACAAAACTTGTGCTAACAGAAATCCCACGGAGGATTTTTTGTCTCGTTGAAGTGGCTTAGATTAAATGTTTTGCAGTTGCTCCCCTGTGAGTCCAACTCCCAGCAGTACAAGTGGGATGTGCTGTAGAGCCTGAAGACTGGGTAAATAGAGCTGCTTTTGGAAGCAGACAGTTTACACTGAGAACATTACAGATGGTTACATAAGTTAAATATTAAATATTTTTGCTACGCAAGTTAAATATTAAAATCTGGCTGTCCTCTCTTTGTTCTTCTCTGTGCTCAAAAGGGCAAATATTCTTCTGAAACCTCCCTGAAGCAGGGAGGTCCAAGACTTCTTCCTAAATCAGCTGGAGTGAAAACAGGGAAGGCAGTTCTCCCAAAAGCAGAAATGTCACTAGTCACCCACTAGAGGACGTGGGCCAAGGAACGTGTGTGTGTAATTTGTGAATTATTTCTATGCTGCACCTTATTATATGGACCTTAATGCCTTAGTAAATGCCTTATTTTTATGTGTTTGGACTCTCAGGACTATCCTTCAGGAGATCTGCAAGGCTTCCAAGAGTGACTCCCCACAATGACTCTTTTACCATCGTGAATTCCTCCAGGGCTGAACTCCCAAAGCCACATTCCTCTTCCAAGAAACACCCATCTATAAATGGAAGATCCCCCTGACACACATCCTGCCATGAGCTCAAAGACACCCTCTGCCTGTCAGCAGCTTGTTCAGCTTCTGCCACGGGGTATAAATCTGTAAAGGGCATTCAAGTCTGAACCCCAAAGTCTCGACAGACAAAATGTTATTGGGGAAAGGAAAATAACTGAAGTCCCTTCCAACAGATGCAATAGAAATGGTGTCTCCTTGGAATAAAACTAACACATAATGAAAACACACTCCTCCAAACATATGCCAAGACTGCACTGGAGATAAAAGAAAAATCAGCAAGATCCTTCTCAACACCGATCTGGGCTGTGATAAACATCCCAATGGTCCACAAACTGAATCAAAACAGAGTAAACACTACAAATATTTATCATTTATTCTGCAGAAAAACTCAGAAAGTTCCCTGCAGGAAGTTCCCACACAACCTACTCCCACCTGAAATGTCAATGCCTCATTCCCAGCAAGCACATTAATTCCTCAAAAAGTTCTTGACCACCTTGGAAGTTTTAACTGCCAGTGAGATGAGTTTGACCTCTTGGGTTGTGTAAGTCACAAGCAAGTGGTGCCACTCAAGACTGGAAAACTAATGCCTAAATTAGGGAAGAAATTTTCCTTTCCCCTCCCTCTCTTCAGCTTGTAACAAACTGGACAAAGCAATCTGGGGACAGTGGTTTCTCTACTGTCACCCAGTGGCAGACTGCAAACTCCCAGTGCATTTAGAAGGAAACCAGTTTTAACACCCTTGTATCAGAAGGAACTTCTTAACCCTGGCACAACACAAATCTCTGCATGTCCTGGACATGGGGACATCCATCAGTAACTCTCAAAAGGTTTATCCTACCTTGGTCGTGTTCACGGCCACTGGCTGTCTGGAAGGTTGGGAATGCCAAACATAACTGAACTCCTGAGAGACTAAAACAAGTCAACTGGAAAGGAATGAGGTCTGGGTAACGCCTACATACAAGACCTGCTCTCCCTTCCTGACCTCTGGCTTCCTGGGGAATGAAGCATCCACTCTTGTTTTCAAGGAATTCAATGTCTTGGCTTAAAGATCCCTAAAAGACCATGTCGCGTCCTGTGAGACAAACACAACCAGCAACTTCGGTGTCTAAAATAAAATAATTAATTCATTTTGTTCAACTAAGATTTTCCTGGAGCCCGGCTCTAGACAGCGCAGGGAACTCTTCCAGAGACCAGAGACTGCTGTCACCATCTGCTGTAAGTGGAGAGCTCATTTATCCAAATGTGGCTTCCATAAGACACCCGTGGCAGCCGCGTGGATACAACATGACAGACTTCCAAACTGAAACATCCCCTGAAATATGCTCGAGATCAAACACATGACTGATGTCTGTCACAGCCCACACCACTGTGAATTATCCCCCTGTCCCACCAGGCTCAGGCTCCCCGGGAGCCAGCACAGAGTGACCTGCTACTGCCACCTCCTACTGCCACCTTCTGCTCCCCCTGCAGCCCGTCAGCCTCGAGTAGGAGAATTTTAACACAGAACTTGAATTTTGACAACTGGGAAGCCAGAGCTGAACTGAAAAACATCCACCAGTGGCACTGGCAACAAGGAAGTACAACTCATGGCACAGTCAGGGCCCTTAGATGGCTGATTATCCCTTTTTCAGGAGTAGAGTACCCATGGATCCATCTCCTTTGGAACAAACGGGCAAACTCCAGATGGGCACAGAATTTTATCCACAACTTCCCACACATAAGCACCCAACTGGACATAATGAGATGCACAAAAGGTCACAGATGTTCAAGGTATCTGCAGTGCAGGACTCACTAGCTGAACACTTAACTCAAAACCTGCTTCCAACCCCCTGTTTAGCAGTGACTCCTGCATTCAGCAAACCTTCTCATTTCACAGAAGTGACCACACTTAGCAAGCTGCAATAAAAGAAGGAAATAATTAGAAGGAATTAAGAATGAAACAAAGGATTACCAGGAATCGTTCCTCCTTCTCCAGCCAGCGCTGATCCTCCTCCATCTCTTGTTGCTGTCGTATCAACCTCTCCTCCATGAGGTGTGTGGGTAGAACCTGGCTCATCCCTCGTATGTCCATGGTGCCCGAATCCTACAATCCAGGGTTAAGTTTATTCACAGTCTCACAACTTAAAATTTGTACAAACAGCTGCAAGAACTTATAGCTTATAAAGGATTTTTTTTTAGAAGCCCAAATGTGCAACAGCAGCCAAGCAGAGTTCCTTGAACTCCTCATAAACTGAAGCAGAGCAGCAGGAGAAACCCTTTCCAGCTCCAAACATTTTATCTGCCTTGGTCCTAAGTCACTGCAAACAAACAGATTTGAAAGATTCTGTTCTGGTTTTCAGCAACATTGTCACTACTTGTATTGCACTTCATTTGAGCTGGACAACAAAACCAGATTTATTAATTTTGTTTCCTTGGTCTTGAGCAATAATGTAACCATCCAGTTGTTAAAGGCTGCAAGATACTTCTTTTCTCTCTCTTTTTTTTTTTTTTTTTTTTTACTCAAAACAAATATGCCGTTCGGGGTCAGCCAACCCTTGCAAAGCATGTCACAAAAACATTTTTTTCATGAATTTTTGAGCAAATATTTATGCCTGTCTTAAGCTTACAAATACTCCACATACCATATCCCAACGTTGCCTGGGTATCATTAGCAAATAGTGTATAAATTAGTGTTTTTAAAGAAGCCAAGGGGAATTTGGTAACAAACTTCCCCGTATTTAACAGGTATCACTTAAATATTTATCAGAAGAACAGGGAACAGAGCTGGTTAGAGAAGACATGGATTTAAGACAGAGACTTGGACAAAGTGAACCGCTGTGGAAGGAAAAAAATGGAGCGAAAATGTATTTAACACCGGAGAAAGGAAAAGAAATGGCAGAAGGTTTGTTGCCTTGGAAACACTTTAGGTTTCCTAAAACAGATCTACCTAAATAATAACAGCAATATAATTTATAATAATAATAAAAAGACGTGTGTTTAACTGTAGAGAACACAAAACCAGCCGTGCCAGCTCACAGTACCTCCATGTTTGGTTGCCACACTGGTATTTCCTGAGGCCGATGGTTCCAGGAATCCGCTTGATCCAAGAGAGAAGCTTGCCCAGGATAAATGCTGCCTGCCATGGCTGGTATCCCATGAGAACCAGGGTAGCCAGACACCTTTAGGGGGGCAAAAAAAACCCCCACACAAAGGAAAACAAAGGGAAAAAACAGAGATATTAATAAGACCTGTGCTTCCCCATAATTAGTAGCTACGTCCCCCCAACAGTAAAAATGAAAGGACAGAAATGACTCAATTCAGTCACTGAGAGGGAGGAAGGGAAGCAACATCAGAAGAAGGAAGCTGAGCCAAAACATGACAAAACCCCTCTTTTTTTAGTCTTTGATGATGCCTGTCATCACTATTTTAGAATAACTATATGTATTAATATATAGAAATATAAGTTTTGCAAATAACTACAACTATTTGAGGGTGCCTATCGAACCAGCAGCGTTAAGAGTGTGTTCTAACCTCTTCAGTCAAGAAGATCAAAGTCCCCTGAGGACAAAATTAAATCTATAGATACATATTTAAGAGCTACACAGGCAGAGCTCGTGTTCCAGTTAACAGGAGCTTGCAAACATCACCCCACAGAGCCCCATAAAAATGCACCCCCTGCTGTATGATACAAGCTTAAGCCCTGACTGACACCATGTAATTAGTGTGCTTAACTGCATAGCCTGGGAAGTTCTCCACAGGAAAATCCAAGTCGTTTTAATGAGCCTGAAGTACTTATTAAACCAAGGAAAACCTCTCCCTCTCCATGGAAAAAAAAAAAACCCAACCCCTTGACCGAGATGCCTGTAAATGGCTGCAGCCTTGAACAAACAGAAAACTGACTCAAAAGTCCTTTAATGAAAAGCTTTTGCTTTAGATTTCTTCAGCAGTGTTAGGAAGAAAAGCAAAACCTCTGAGGATACAAAAGGTGAAGCAGCCATCAGGCCAAGAGAAAATAAAATATCCGTGATCCCAAGGAAAGTCCCCCGTTTTATGAGATGAGTAATTTCATAGCTCAGCACGAACGTTAACAGAACACCACATTCCTTCAATAAATATGGAAATGGCTGATGTGTTTTACTGCAGTTTTAGGAATCTGAACACCACATCAGATATGGAAATATCTGCCATCTGGAGTAAACCCACCAGGCTCAGTTTGGGTTGTTCTTTTTTTTTTTCTGATGTAAAACAAAACTCATTGAGCAGAACTGGATTAAAATAAAACCAGGTAAGAAGTGAATCAATCCCCCCCAGCTGCAGCTGAGATAGAAACCCACATCTGAAATAAACCCCAAAACATTCACAGGATTGATTGAATGTAGTACCTGGTAATGATTTGGCTGTACCATATGCTGTGGACTTGGATAAAACCCTTCACTGGATCTGGGACTGGGGTAACCAGGTCTACTGGGCTGCAAACATAAAGGAATTTTTGGAGTCTTGAGAAACAGAAAACTCAAACCAGAAAATTACTTTTCAGTGAGACGAACATTTACAGGTGGTGATCCCAAAAGCAAACTCAAAAAAAAACCCCTGAAATATATTTTCTACAATTACTAACTTTTTTTTTTTAAAACAACTGAAAAAGTTTTCCTCCATATTTGCTTGGAAATGGATGCAGCTGGATTGTTTGCTTGGTATGTCGATAAATAATGCTTGCTGTGAATTCTCTGATCATGTAATTGCTTGCACTAAGTGACCTGCTCTGTGCTGTTTAACTCTGGAGAGGACATCAGCTAAAGAACATAATTCTTAAATCCAAGTTCCCAGGTGCAAATACAGCATTGTTTCCAAATTTTGGTGTTAATTTGTTGCTTTTGTGACTGTTCCCAAAAGCAAATTCTTTTGCTTCAGTCAGAGTAACAACACAAACCAAACTGTCCCGTTTTGCATGACTCTTTCCGAGTGGTATCCTGAGGTATAAAGTTAGTTCTGATAGTTAACTTCTCTGTAACTAATTACCTCAACAAGGAAGGTGCTTTTGATCAGATTCTGAACCTCCAAAGGTGTATTTGAGGAGTTTTTTTTTTTTTGATAAGGAACAGTGCTGCTGGGTGTTTCATTACTTTTATTAATTTACATTAATTTATCATTACTTTATGAAAGAAGTCATTATCATTCTGGACCAGGATGTTTTCTGTCTCTGGTTTCTAACAGAAATATCACTGTGAGATACAAGTAATGTCACAGTATGGATTGTGATAGCTGTGATTTATTTGAGAAGGTGTATTTATCTGAGAAAACGTGAGGCTGCAAATATAAAGGAGTTTAAGACCTATAACAAAACAAAACTTTTATAATGAATCGTGGGAAGAATAAACAAATTAGCTGTCAGCATTAGAAAATTAACGATAATTTAAGAGACACTTAAAGAAAAAAATCTACAAAATTCAGCTTTTTCCAATGCCATTATTATGCACATCTGTATTTCACACACAAATAGTGAAGAGAAAACCCAACCAACACCTGCATCCCAAATACAGGGAGGACACACTGATCCCCTCAAAAAAGACATGCAGTGGCAGAATTAACTGCAGCCTTAACACACCTTGGGTCAGGTGTTTTGGGTTATAAATCACACACAAAGCACCAGCAATTATAATTTCACATACAGTGGAGCTCACATATTACACTGCTAAAAGGTACTTATTCCATCTGGATTAGCCCCAGAGCTTCAAGACTAAACAAATTCTTCAAACAAGGCTGTAACAATCAAGCAGCATATTGTTCCAATTTATGGGGTTTATCTGCTTCTGTAACTTGGAACACTGTCTATTTAGATAAACACCAAATCCTGCTAATTCATCTCAGATGTCTGAACAGGTCTGAAGTGAAAGCAACAATTCCACTGCCCTTTATTCCTGGGGTGCCACAGAGCTATCAAAATGCAGAGCTAAGCTGGGAGATCTACCAGGCAACAACCTGGATATGGGGAAACAGAAGAAAATAAAAAATAAGTTGCCTTCCTGTGAATTTTGGGGAGGGTGTGCAGCAGAAGGTGCTGGAATCATGATCAGCTCCAGAGCTTGGGTATAAAGCTCCAGGAATTCACCACAAACTGCTCAGGACACAGACAATACTCCACATTACAGTGGTGACCACACAGAAATCTTCAAAATACAGGCTCGAGCCTTCAAAATAACATGCAAAAATATCTCTGAGGAGAAGCAGACAAGTCACTGAGAGGGGAGAGTGCTCAGGAACTGGTGAGGTTGGACTCCCACAGCTGCAGAACACATCAGTGACATCCAACCAGGACAGTAATGAACCAAAACCAAGTGGAAACTAAACCACGTAAAGTTCCTTGGCAGCAAACTCCTAATTTTTCTGTCCAGAAGAAGGAAAATACAATTAGTTGATTTCTATCATCTCACCAGTGTGTTATAAATAAACTTCCCAGTGGCCTGAGGGCTCACTAGCCAGTGTAGAGCGCTGTTAGAAAGGAAAAAGAAAAAAAGAAAGAAAAGGCCAGGAAATAATTTTGTGGCAACTATGGTTGCCTATGGTTGCAACTATGGTTAAACAACCAGAAATAAAAATCATTAGTGAAATATCATAGCGTGGATCAGTTCTAATCACAGCTTAAGCAGAACTGGGTCATTTCAGGATTCACAGATGATGACAAATCTGGCCAGAATGTTGTGGTTTGAACAAACCCATCAGAGGAGACTTTGCAGAAATAAACGGAATAAAAAGGGGGTTTTTGTTTGTTTGTAGTTTGCAGTCTTAGCTACCTTGGGAGGAGCTTCATCTGATCCTCCTGAGTCCCAGGATACCGTGACTTGTCGCCTGGATTCCATTCTCATTCGTTCTTCTTGCTGCAGCTTCTCTTCCTCCAGTATTGTACTGAGAAAAACATATTGTAATTAAGTAAAACTCCAGTTCAGCGATGAACAAACCTCTCCCCAGAGCTCCTGCATTTTTCAAACTGATAAACACTACTTAACAAAGTGACAGAGCACTGAAAAATGACCTCTTTTCACATCCACTAGTTCAGTTTCTAAAAACCAGTTATCAGGAAGAAATATTTCTGTAGGATTACCAGTGCGCCTTTGAAAACAGAAGCAGCATCAAATTTTCAGAAAGCTGTGGCTGATCTTGCACAAAATTGTTTTTGCATTACAGTTCTTTTTATGTGCAATTAGACAGAGAAATCCTCAAAGACAATCAATCAAGCACTTACTTGCATGAAAGCTTACTCTTCACAAGAAAATATTCTACTGAACCGCTGCAAAGGTTCAAAACAAACCGAGAATGTTCTTTACTGAAACTCAAGAGCTTCAGATCACTGGGATTATTTTTTTTTTTTTACCCTTTTTGAACAAAGCAGTCAAAAAGCATTTTAAATACTTCTGCTCTCACTCTTTAGCCCAGCCGGGAACACAATTCAGCAAAGCAATTTAGCAAAAACAGGAAGATCTGACAGCATTCACTCAGCTTCTTCTAAGCATTCAGGTCAAAAGGCTGCATTTTCACAAAGTACAAGACAGTAGTAAAACCAGTTCGCTACTTACCACAGTCCTGACTATTACAAAGCCTGTTTGAAGCTGAACGTGCTCCTGCTGCCCCCACATCCAGCCTCCTCCCAGCTCTGCTATGTGGCTTATTAATGTTGGATATTTGCCATTCGAAAAAATACTCCGAGTGAAGCTTTGAAAGAGGGAGCTGCCAATTCCTCGGAGCTGAGGCTACGGGGACGGGCTGGGGATGTGAGCGGGGCACGTCACTCCCGGATCGCCATCCCCAGCGCAAAGATAATCCTGGGAAGGAGCTATTCCCAGCTCCTTTTATCACCCAGGAGTTTCCAGAAACAAAGCTAGGTTCTGAGTTTATAATCTCCTGTTCAGTCTGCTAAACAACCACCCAGAATTACTCATGCAGGGGGATGAGATCAACTCCAGCAATCTGCTCTCGTCGTGGAACTTTTACTGCTTATTTCAAGGCTAAATTCCTGCTGGAGATGAGAACTTTGCTTTTCCTTACTCAGCCAAAAAATAAAAACCCAAACTATGCCACTTCTGAAAAGCAGAGAAGTCATCTTGTCTCACGGCAGCTAAATCAAGTTTATAAGCATTGCTGCAATTTCAATTCATCACTGCTGAAGTAACACAAGAATGTGGAACAAAAACAAAATCAGACAAGTTATTTGCAAAAGTCATCCTGCTAGAAATACCACAGAAACACAGCCACAGCCCAACGGAGGGAATAAAGAGAGAATCTTTCTATTTTACCTCCTTCTTCCTTCAGAATAAGGAAAATGCAAGATTTCACACTCAAACTCATGACAAACTAGCAAAAACCCCACTGCTTTAGAGCCAGGTCACACCTCAGATATCCAGCATAAGTTTTTATGTAGCACAAGAAACCAGCCAACATGCATCCACAACCACGAGTACCATCTTTCAAGAAATACATCCAAATCAAAAAGACCCAAAACAACACCAAAAAAAATCTGCCCAGCTTAACGAACAAAGCACGAATAAATGATAGATTTTTAATCAAGCTGTTGATGCAGCAGTTGACCTAATCTGAGCAGAAGAACAGAACAGAGTTGGCTACTAGCAGCTGGCTAAATTTAGAGATGGCTTATTGACAACTTGGGGCCACGGGTGGAATTTGTCACAGCACAGTCCTGTTCTTCCATAAAAAAAAGAGTAAAACCCCAAAACCTCTCTCTGCCTTGCAATCAAAGCTGTTTTATCTGTGATGCCACAGCGTTCAGCACCACCAACTTAAACCCTTATCACTGGAAATCATAAATTCCTGTTGAAGTGACTTGGTTTTCACAACGGGGGGCTCAGCTTTTTGCCTTACAACTCCAACTCATCCCACCCCGCTCTCCAACAGGAGGCTCTTTCCCAGCAGCCCAGAGGTCTCAGGCTGAATCTGTACTTGGATGCCCTCGGTTCTGCTGACAAGAATATGAAATGGAAATGCCTCAGAGAAGCATTGCTCGAAAAAAACCCACGAAGAATATAAATGACTCACAGAAAGGTCTTTGTTTTCACAAAGGGGAGACCGATCCGTGCATGGAGTCCGAGTGTGCCAAGAGATATTTTTGACGTTTCCTCAGAGCAGCTGCTCAAGTTCTCTGAACAGTTTATTAGAATATGCAGAAGGTCAGGAAAAGTCAGATCTAGGCATTATTTTCCCAAACTGCACATATTTTTAGCAGCAACGAGGAGCAAGCAGAGAATTCCATCCCTGTGGTTTCCCTAGCAAACCCTGAAGGGAACAAACTCAGCTCAGCTCCGGGGCGAGGTGAAGGCTGATGAAAAATCTCAATTATTACAAGCCTGGATAATTGATAAACTTATTTAATTTACAAAGGACTTTTTACTGAAGTTGGCCTGTGATTGAAAAGGAAACACTTAACTGGGAGCCTCAGTGTAGGAGTATTTTAAATGCTGAACTGTATCCTCACATTCCAAAAGGCACAGCAGAACCAGTGTGATGTGGGAATCTACAGTAAGTGCTGACCCCAAAAAAGCAGCTTCTTCCTCTCTCTCTGTGATCTCCAGCCACCAGAAATGCCAAATTGGATGCAGATGAACGTATTTTCACATCCTGTTCTAATATGAAAGCACTTCTATATGAATTACACATTATTCCTAACGGTCATCATCAAGGAGCAATAATGAAGTATTTTGCAGCCCCCATCATTTATTTCAAGTATGTGCTACAGTATTTTTTTGTCAGGATGCCACTAAAGAAGAGGACTCAAACTGCCCTCACTCTTCCCAGTTTTCTTTCTTTTATTTATAAGCAACGTTTCAGGATTTACATCAAATGCAGTGACAAAAAGACTCAAGTCCAGTTCTCAGCAACTAATTATCTCACTGTTGACATAAAACCAGGCTTTAAATCATAGAATCAGGCTTTTTATTTCCCAGCTGTATTCAATGTGAACTGCAGCCCAAGGATGCCAGTGGGGTCATGCAGTCTGTTAAAACCTGTGACCAACAACCTCAGCAATGACACAACTGCTGTTTATTTTGCTCCTTGTAGCAGAAAGGCTTAGTGAGAGGTACTTTAGCAAAATTCATTCCACGATTCAGTGCAAATGTCACAACATTACATTAATTTCAAAGCTCAAAATTAAAATCCTTTTATATTATTTACCACGTAGTGCAAGACAAAAAAATCTGTTCTACGCAAAATCAGCAAGGTGACACATTTCCCAATTAAAAATGTCCCACGTTCTAACTGTGACCAAGTCAGTGACAGAGTCACAGGAGAGCAGGATTGCACCCCACTGTCCTGACCTAATCTGACTCTTAACCCCTCCCCACCACTTGAAAAATGGACTTGGAATGCAAGGAGGAATAAAATTTGGAAATCCACAACCCCTCCATTTGTTTCAGTGTTTGCTGGGAAGACTGACTCAACCCTATCCACTTCAGACAGATCAAATGCTATAAAAATTACTACCCTAATACCACTACATGAATTTATAAGCAATAACAAATAACAGTATATAAATTGTACAGAAATCAGCACCTTTGCATTGCACAATCAGCTGCACACACAGTTTGTGCAGAGCAGCTGTTACTATGAAATGGGAAAAGCAACAAATAACAGAGACCACAAGAAACGCTTCTGATCCCATCAGTGCTAGTTCAGATGCAGAAGATTTTCCCCAAAGCCATGGAGTCTTTCTCATTAAACCAGAGAGGAATGCTGCAGTGCTGTAGCACCGGCTCCAAGCAAACATCCAGCCTGCTCTCAGCTCGAAGAGACTACCCTGGACGGGATCCAGAACGAGCAGCAGCAACACCACAGGGAAAGGCCACCAGGGAAATGGCTTGTTTTTGCAAGTTCATGGGAATTTGAGTTTTGAAACCCAATCTTTCCTAGCTGCCTGAGATTGCCTCATCATCAGGGAATTGGCAACGTTTCCAGCGAGAGGCTGAGTCTGTCTGTGAGCAGCCCCAAGGACAACCGTGCTGCCCAACTTTGGGAAATAAAGGTCACCAGTTTGGAGTGGTAGAAAGCTCTGCTTTGGTGGGAACAGAGTAAAAAAACGGATTTTAGGGCTGCAGTGGCCCCAGGAGAGAGGCCTGTCCTCTAAGCAATGCTTCAAATCTCCCAGTATGAGCAGAGCAGTAAAAAATCCTCCACACTTTTTGTATTTTCCATCTGAGTGAGAGAATGGTTTGGGTTGGAAGGGGCTGCTGGAGGTGTGGAATCCAATCTCCTGGTGAAGCTGGGCTTCATGCACAGCAAGGGCCAGCTCCTCAGGGCCTTTTGCAGTCCAAGTTTGAGAGTCTGCCAGCATGGAAATTCCAGAGTCTTTCTGCAATGGCCTGTTTCAGAGCTCACTGGTGGGACAGGTTTTGGTGTGTAACCAAAGGTGACCCTCACTTGCCACATGTCCTGAGTGCTGGTTCTGAGGAGAGCCAAGCTCTTGAGCACGCTCTGGATTTACTCATCCTCTCTCCTTCCTGGTGAGATACTCCCCCTGCTTGGGGTTTACACACCACAGCCATCTTCCCAGTCCCATTTTTCAGGGCTTCATTCTCACCTGTGCCAACCAGCTCTAAGTTATCAGCACAACCTGACTGCAAATTGACAAGAATCCTATTCTTCCAGAGCCAAAAAAGGAGAAAAAAAATCAAGTGAACTGCCAATTTCCACCTATTTCCCAAACATCTTTTCCTTGCAATCCCTACCCAGCCCTGCCATTCCTTCCTTCGTGGTTAATTCCACACAGACAAGAGGACAATGGTTAAGTTATCTATGACAAGGGATAAGTCTTCCTCTAGTTCTGTAAATTATTAGTCTACACAGGAGCTCACAGACTAATAGATGGTGAAAATCTATGAAATTTTAAGAAACAGGAAAAAAACTTTAATACCTTTAAGTTATCCATATAGCAACTCTGAAACAGCATCATAATTATATTCAAATTGTCCCTTATTTTAACCACCAGTGATTTATCTTGAACCATGAACATCCAGTGACAGCAAAGAATGGTATTATGAAAATAAAACACACCACAAAGAACAACTTCGAAACAAGACCTAAAATTAAACTGAAGAATTTGGCACTGAACTAAAAAAATCCAAGAGTGGATTGTCAATGTACAATGTACCTAAGCATTGTTTGAACCCTGTATTGACTTATGCAAAATACATGCTGAGCACTCATAAAATCCGCAGGTCACAACATTTGTGACCCAATTTGGCCACAAATATCAAATGTGTCTGTCCATTATCTCAGTGAGGTTTCAAAGTTTAAACATCACTCCCACTTCGGGGCTGGTGAAATGGAGATATGGACACTGGGATATATTTATTATTGCAGAATAAACTAAGGTGTGAATTTAGACCGGTCTCAAAGGTGTGTGCTCACATTCACTCCAAGATAAACAAAAGGTAGTATTCTATATCCTGGTTTACAAAGGGCAAAAGAATTTCTAGTCAGTGGCGCTGCATTTATTGCAGGCTTTGTAATTGCCCTGTCACACCTGTGTCTGTGCAACTACTCTGCTACATGCTATGAAAATAACTTCCAACAGCACTCACCTGATGCTTCATTTATTTAGGAAAAGACACATTTTTACCCTATTTGTCTGGATAATCACCCTAAATTCTTTCTACCTCCCTCCCCAAGGATTGTAGCTAAAATTATAAACAAATTGCTAGTCAAATGTGGAGTTTTTCTTGGGAGAAAAAGCAGGTGATTCATATTTCCAGTTATGTGAATTTACTGCCTAATCTCATTTTCTCTAGCAGATAAAGTCCAGTTTTCCAACAGACAACCAACCACCTGGCCTTTGGAAGATAAAAACTTAACACACCACGTCTCACGTTTACCACAGAAAGAAAACACCGTGACAGAAGATAAAGCCAAAACACATATTTCTGAACAAGGAAAGGACCTTCCAGAAGTGAAACCCTACCTGAGTTGTGCTTTAAGTTCAGTAAACCTGGGTCTCCTGCTGGGGTCGTAGGCCCAGCACTTGGTCATAAGGCTGTAGAGGGTGGGAGGGCAGTTTGGAGGCATTGGGAGCCGCTCACCGTTCTCGATCCGCCCAATCACATCGTTGTTCTTCACTCCCTGGAAGGGCTTTACCCCGTGCATGAGGATCTCCCACATACACACACCTGAGAAAAAAACACACACACACACAAAAAGCAGCGTTTTCCCCACTGCCAGCAAACCACAAAACCTGTTAAAAAAAAAAAAAAAGAAGAAACAACCCCCAGTTTTGTACTAACACCGCGATTTATTCCAAGGGTGTAGCCCGGGAATAGGTTTGGACTCACCGGCTGGCAGCAGAGGAGTGATGAGCAGCAGAGCCACTCGCACAGCACCAACCTCACCTCC
The DNA here is from genome assembly GCF_003031625.1 of Empidonax traillii. Lineage (NCBI taxonomy): Eukaryota > Metazoa > Chordata > Aves > Passeriformes > Tyrannidae > Empidonax > Empidonax traillii. The sequence goes on from NW_020955535.1 coordinate 868,142, forward strand.
TGAAGAGGCAGCACGACCCACAGCCTGGCCTCCCCCTGCACTGCCTTTACCTTTACCTGCTCTAAGTCACAGGGGTTGCTCATACTCAGATCTCTCGTACGAGGTGGAATGAGCCGTGTTTGCTTTTTCCCTTTGACTCGCTCCAACCGGCCTGTTTCGACACGTAGAGTGCATTTCCACTTCGAGGGTGTTTTTAACGCTGGCATTGATCCAGATTTTTTTTTGTGCTGAAACTATGCAATAAACCCACTTTCTACTGAAACAGCACTAAAAGCACAAAGGGAAACCTCGTCTGCCGCTTTAGGACTGGCCAAGAATTTATATTAGAAGTCATTTCTCTGACTTTGACTGTGCTAGAATTTTCTTCAAACTGTTACACACCTCTCATTTACCAACACTCAAATTTCAATCTGCAAAAAGGGTGAACTCTTACTTGACTTTCCTTGCTCTTATTCCAAGTCTCATCACCTTTGTTCCCAAAGACAGCCTGTGTTCCATCAGCCCAGACCAGTTGTCTGGACCTGTTTGAGCACAGGTGATCAGATTCATAAAAAACCTCACATATTTAGGAAAAAAAGATCAAAGCTTCAGGATATGGCCATTTAGCCTCATTTTTACTCAGCTTCTGGTCATGCTTTGTAAGCTGACAGGAGCTATGAAAGACAAATTAAGTGGCAATCTGGCATTAAAGATCCAGAAATGCAGGATGAGTTATGCATTAAGCAAGGTGTATCACCATAAAACTCAAAATGCAAAGTAGAAACAGCAATGACAATGGTACAACACAAAAAAAACCCCCAAAACAAAATCAAAAATCCAAAACACAACCAACAGAAGAAAATCATCTCCTTTCTAATTATGAAATAATTGCCTTGTACCTTTATTTCTGACAGCTTCTTACTAGAGGTAAAAAGGCACATGAAGCTTCAGGCTTACTGAGTAGAAAAAGGGGAAAAAAAAAACCCACAAAGATGGAAAATATGCTGGAAGAAACTGGATTTTCAGGAAGTACAGTCGACATGGTGCCAAATATCTGGAAATTATTCATTCATAGTAGTTAAAATGGAACACTGAGCTTCTCCAGCAGGACATTAAAGAATCCCCACCATCTGGTGCTCCCTTACCAAACATCCACACATCACTAGCTGAGGTAAACCGTCGGAAGTTGATTGACTCTGGAGCCATCCATTTGATAGGTAATTTCCCTTTGGAAGCTGCAGGGGAGGCAAGAGAAGGCAGGTTGTTATTTCTACTACTGAGCTCAACCCACAGATTTGGTTCTCAGCGAAACAATTCACAGGCAAACCCCATCTCCAGTGAAGCACTTCAAGTATCGATAAATAAGGTTGTTTGGCTCTACCTAAAACAGAGAAAAAGAACCAACAACCCCCCCCGAAAAATAATAATCCCCCAAACCTCCCAATAAATGCCTCAATGGCAAACCCCAAAAGCACACCAAGAAATGATCACGTCAAAATTATTTCCCCTCTCAGCAATTAAAAACCGAAATGTAGCTCAGTGAAACGGGACAAATGAAACAAGGAAATATAATGAAGTGTAAGGGGACAGATAAAGGATATTTTAAATATATAAATGCAACCAGAAATACACTGAAGATGAGATTTATGAATACATGCTTTAACAATAATATATGCCAGCTTTGAAATGCTATTGTTTAGCACCCAACATGCAAAATCTCTATTCTCCTGCTGCACTTCCCATCTATCAGCCACTGCAGGACACCTCTCAGCTGCTGGAGGCACTGAAGCTCAATATTCCACCCAAAATGGGGAAAAATTTAGGCTTCGAAGACATTTTTGTACTGAATCTCCCCAGTTCAGTGGCAGCTGAAATAGGGAGCATAACTGACAGCACAGACTCAACATTTATCTGTACCTACGTGTGAACTTGCTACTTCTTCCAACTTAAATCAGACCTTGTGATCCTCCTTCTTAAGCACATATGTAGGAATTTACTGCCATTATTAAACTCTTGAATCAACTTGCCTTTTTATACAAATACAACAGCCAGACCAAGGAAATCTGGTTAATTCCAGTTCTAACTGTCCTACAAGAAGGACCTGGAGTGTCAACTTACCTTTGTAGTAAGTACTGTCTTCCATGTATCGGGATAGACCAAAGTCACCCAGTTTCACACAGTCAGTGGTAGACACCAGCACATTTCTAGCAGCAATATCCCTGCCAAAGAGAGGGAACAGTATTTCTAGTAATTTAAAAGCAAAGTGGTGAACTAGCACCTGAAGAAAATCTGCCTCCTGCCCTGCAGAAGTAAGGAATGGGTTTAAATTCTCAGTCCTGTGTAAGGTTTCCTAATAAGGAGCTCAGATTTTAGTGATACCACAGGGATTATGGAAAGACTTTGGCACGTTTGTCTTGCAGTTTCCCAGGTGAGACAACTTGCCTTACATGTGTCTGTGGACTCTGGATTTCAGCAGATGTGAGTAAGCACTGACAGATTTAGCTCTGAGCAGTGATGTCAGTGCAGCAAACTGAGTGGTGCTGCTTTCTCCCACTTCAGTGCAGTGTGAGATGTGTTTTCTGAGTTTCTTGCTACAGTTAAAATAAACAGCTACTTGGCTGAAATCATATAATCACTTTGGTTGGGAAAGATCATCGAGTTCAACCATTAAACCAACTCTGCCAAGGCCACCACTAAACCATGTCCCCAAGTGCCACACCTACATATTTTTAAATACCTCCGGGGATGGGGAATCAACCACTGCCCTGGGCAGCCTCTTCCAGGGCTCGGCAGCCCTTTTAATTAAGAAATTTTTCCTAATATCTGATCTAAACATTCTCTGGCACAGCTTGAGGCTGTTTCCTCTTGTCCTGTCACTTGTTACCTGGGAGAAGAGACCGACCCCCACCTGGCTATGACCTCCTTTCAGGGAGTTGTAGAGTGAGAAGGTTCCCCCCTGAGCCTCCTTTTCTCCAGGCTTAAACATCCCCCAGCTCCCTCAGCTGCTCCTCACAGGACTTGTGCTCCAGATCCTTCCCCAGCTCTGTTCCCTTCTCTGGACACGCTCCAGCCCCTCAAAGTCTTTCTTGTCCTCAGGGGCCCAGAACTGGACTCAGGATTTGAGGTGTGGCCTCACCAGTGCCCAGCCCAGAGGGACAATCCCTGTCCTGGTCCTGCTGCCACACTATTGCTGGTACAGCCCTGGTGCCACTGCCCTTCTTGCCCACCTGGGCACACCCTGGCTCATGTTCATTTGCTGTTCAGCACCCCCAGGTCCTTTTATTGTTGGGTTGTTGTGACTCAAGTGCAGGACTTGGCACTTGGTCTTGCTGAACCTCACACTGTCAGCTGTGGCCCTTTGATCCAGCCTGTCCAGACCCCTCTGCAGAGCCTTCCTGCCCTCCAGCAGATCAACACTCCTGCCCAATTGGGTGTTGTCTGACTGAGGGTGTCCTTGATCCCCTTGTCCAGATCACTGGTAAAGATATTAAACAGGACTGGCCCCAACACCGAGCCCTGGGGAACACCACGGGTGACTGGACCCCAACTGGGTGTGACACCATTCCCCACCACTCTCTGAGCCCTGTCAGTTCCTAACCCAGCAAAGAGCTCACCTGTCCAAGCCATGAGCAGCCAGTTAAAATCCAAGTATCTACAACAATCCCATGGCTCTGCTATTTGCAATGTCTTTATTATAAATATCTATGCATATATATATATAGTTATTACTTCATATGTGTTTGCATACACATTATCACAACACGTGTATAGAATTTGATTGTAAGTATTTCAACACAAATAAAGAGCTGAGGTTGAAAATTAATGGTACTTAATAAACTGGAGTGCTGTGAAGTCTTAACTGCATGCAATAAGAGGCTGAAGCCAGCCTCTTCTCCCTAGAAAGCTCATGTTTAGATTCAAGGGAATAAAATTCAAAACACACCACAAAGGAAATTTAGGTTCATTTTCTGGTTAAGCAAGTACTTGTATTTTATAAATATTTTGTTTCCCCTCTTCTTTACTTAAGAAGCCATCTGCCCTTGTTTTGCTTTTCTATCTTTGAAAGATTGCAGTTGACTCACAGCTTTAAAAAAAATCCTGTAACCACAGAGCAACAACCGAGTCGAAAAACGACTCCGATTAAAATCCGGCCCCAGCTCCGAGTCAATCCAGCAGTGGGCCAGCAGGTGTCACCCTTGAAAAGGGTGTCATTCCGGTGGAAGCCTCTGGCAAAAATGACAATCTGAAGTAGCTGCATATAAAAACAGACACGTACACACACATATATATATGTACAAAATCTCACCTATGTACAAATCTTTTGCTCTCCAAGTAGGCAAGTGCTGTGCTCAGCTGGTAAGCGTAGAGGATCAGAGAGGCCAGGTCCAAGCTGTATTTCCTGACTTGCAAAAACGATCGCAGCTTTTTGTACAAGGAAGGAAGAAACAGGAAGAAATTAGGACCGAAAATAACGAGGCTGAACGAGGCACATCTCAAACTGTAAAGTTGACACAAGTATCGACGGCCATGACTTCCTTTCCTTAAGGCTGGATGAGGAAAGGAAATCACTTCCCACGAACAAAATTAACTCTGGGTTAAATTAAACCTGGGGTTTTTTTTTCCTACGTGGAAAGGGTTAGCCAAACAAAAAATCCCAGCAATTTTGTGCATTGCTTTCAGGCTGCTTCTGAAGAGCATCTGCTGCTGTTCCACAGTGAAGCCCTCCTGGACCTTTATTGACTCTACCCTTGAGTACAGCACATGTTTGCAGCCTAAATAATTTTTAAGAACTTTACAGTACCTGGCCAAGCCAAACACGGAGTAGATCACTATTGTTCTGGAAGCATTATTTTAACCTACATATGCTAAAACAACTGGATTTGGCACAGAGTACCAATACCAATATTTATAAGCCATATTCCCAGCATAAGGCAGTTCGGACCTACTGGAAGGTGGCACTTGAATCTCCTCAAAAATTAAAACAAGGCTTTGAAAAGTCATTTGGGCACTGGAAAGGAAATCTGTAATTTTCTGACAGAAAATGACTTCTCCACTACAGCTTTTTCTCCCTCCTTTTTTTTTTTTTTTTTTGGACAATGTACTGCAGTTTGATAATTACAATGACAATACACAACGCAGAATGAAATGTCACTGCAGCTCCCATTTTCAGAAACATGCGGCTCAAAGAAAACTAATCGATTATAAAGAGCGAGATTTTAGTTTTGCTTGAACCATTCATCCAAAAAACAAAATAATGAGGGAAGTCATCTTATCTAGGGCCTCCACTCCACAGAAAAAAACCCACCATATCTGAAGGGAAACTGCAGCGTTACTCAGGGAGAGTAAAAGATGTACCACAATTTCACTTCTAGAAGGTACGTTTGCAAGTGCTGTTTAAATGATATCACATCATCATCATCCTGACAGAGGTCACGCTCTCACTCTGGAACTGCAATTAAATTCTCTGCAAACTCTGACTAAATGGCTTTGGAATGAGGTGATGCAGTTCCCCCAGAGGAGGAGGAGGAGGTCAAACGCTGCCGCTCCTGTTTCTCAGCCCATAATTCCACCAGCGACTGTGATATCACATTTGGTATCGTGTGTTAGTCCTGAGGAGTGTTTTTTCAGCCTTTTGCAAAGCGATCTGTGAGCCAGCAGAGAGGAGAGCAAAGCTGCAGGAGGGTTGTTCCTACCTCTCCAAGCGTGCAGAGCTCCATGATTATCCACACTGGGTTCTCTGTAATGACTCCAATGAGCTTCACGATGTGAGGGTGATCGAACTGGCGCATTGTTACTGAAAGGAAACGAAAACGAGCCGGTGCTTAAGAAGCATTTTCGCCAATGACCAAGAAAATACAATCACAGGTCTTGAAGCAGCCTGAAACAACTGTTGCATGGAGTAATGCCTGGTCGTTTTGTGCGCTGTGGGCAGTGGGAAACACAGTTTGCTTTGTCTGTACTGTTCTCCACTCAGGAAAATGGAAACTGCTGTGGAAGGTGCCAGGCAAGTCAGTCCTGGCTGAGCATAAATTAAGTTAACAGAATGCCCTGACAAACCAGTGCATGGCCACTTAACCTGGGCCTTTCTACTGGAAGAAGAGGCAAGAAAAAACAGTCTCTATAATTCAATTACTGGAAATAAATGTCTGTCAGTTTATGACATAAACAAAAGCCTTATTTAATCATCACATTCACATCTCATTTTATTTCCCATGGGCTGAATTAACTCTTCAGCCTCAGCAGTGCAGTCCCAGTATGTTTTACGCAGTATGACCACATGAATCACAGAACGGTTTGGCCTGGAGGGGACCATCAAGATCAACCAGTTCCAACCCCCCTGCCACGGGCAAGGACACCTTCCAGGCTGCTCCAAGCCCAATCCAGCCTGGTCTTGAACCCCTCCAGGGATGGAGTTCTCCACATCCCTCATCCTGGAACTGCTCACCTCAGAGACTGCCTGAAGGCTTGCTAATGTTTTGGGGAGATGTATTTGGCAGTTTAAATCAAACATCAGTCCCTTGATTAGGTTCTTCTCTCCCAACGCAGGCATGGCAAAAACATCCTTAAATATATCCTTAAAGACGTGTCTTTAAATACACCCTTAATGTATTCTTGACAAAACATCCTTAATTTGCTCCTCAAGTAGCATCTCTTCTGCATTTACAGTTTGTAATGTCAGCAGAGATACATGGTAATTACCAAACTGCAAAGTCTGCTTCAGTTTGCCTAAAATTAGGCAGGAGTAGAACCTGCTCTCTCTTGGCTTTAAACTAATCCCAAGCTAAATCCAGGCGTTTCTGGATTTTTACCCTGAAAAGCTCTGAATTCTACTTCTGCATGTGGGTACAAAGCAGCTGGGTAACCAAAGCGCCTCCAAACCCCACCAAAAATCTTTGGGCAATTCTGCTCATAAGACTGACAGTTACAGTAGTTTAATAAAGTGGTTTTTCTTTGTCCTGCAAAGAAAACTTTAATGGGGCAAACTTAAGAGAACATATTCTTTAAAATATTAATGTTATAAATAATACAGGGGGGGGGAAAAAACCCCAAGAAAACAAACATTCCCATCATTGACATAGCTTAAAACATTAATAAAAAGGAATAAATAACATGGTGAAATGTCATACAGGCAGTAACAACTGCTAAATCTCTGCAGTGTTGAAACACCACCAAAATATCTGAATATTCCTAATATTAAATTATTAGGAAATGAATTTATCAATTCAGTGAAGTAACCAACTGCTCTGAGGGAGTTTGCCATCTGAACACAAGTCCAAGGTAAGGGATGGGAATTAGAATGAAAAAGAGAAAGAAAAAATGGCAAAACTATTAAATCAAAATGGAAAAGCACTATTTATCTGTCGGCTATGGTGGCATCTCCTAATCTGTCAAACTCAGAGGCATAATAGGGAGCACTCAATGAGCAATTATTTTCTACACTGTTAGGAGACAGCAGCCTACCTGTTACTGTAAGCAGTGTTTTTTACTGTTCCAAAAGACAGAAATGTAGTGGGAAAAATTATAACAATTTAAGAAAAAAATCAGACATTCAGAAGTAAGAATCATTAGCTGTGAGCACAGATCTTCTGAACAATTAGGAAAAAATCCTTGAATAAAGGAATATTGAATAAAATACACTGCAGCATCTAACCATAACCAATTAATTTACTGACATAATACAATACCTTTACAACATTTACAGATATACAACAGCAAAGGATAATAGGCAAAAATTAAGGCTTAAGTCCTGTATCTTTATTTGCTTACAAAACCAAACAATAGAGGAATCGCTACCTTTAATATTCTTATAATTATTCTGTTCCTATTCATCTCAACAAAAAGCCTTCCTCCACGTAGGAAATGTGCCATTTGTGGGCAATTGCTTAGAAAAGTGGTTTATTCTCCCATAAATATTAACTCTGAATTTTCAAAGCAGACCTCTCTTTGACATGACATTTCTAGCGAAAACAACGACCTGACCTTCTAAAGTATTACACCGATAAAAAAAAACATTAAGAAGGAAACAGAGGATCAGATGATCCCTAATATGCCAAAAATGCTTCTAAAGCCTTACAGGAGTCAGACATCACCATTTAGTTTGGAAAAGGAACCCCCAGACAATCCCACAAATGGGCAATGCAAGGATGTAAAGTGCTCTCCTGTCACGTATCGCTGGAGAGGAAAATATCAGGCTATATATTAATAAAATATTTACATTAGTGTAAGAAGTTTCTGGCACAGGTGGTCATAGTCTCTGCAGGGAGAAATTACAGAAGTGATCCTCCAAAAAGTTATTTAATACTCACAGGCTTCTTGTAAGAACTTTTCTCTAACGCTGTCAGACGTGCAGTTTTTACACGTTTTGATTGCAACGGCCATGGCTGGATTTTCCTGAAAGACAAGATTGAGAAATCACTCAGAGACAGCCCACCAAAACCTGTCCTTTAAAATTCCAGCAAGAACTGCTTTGGACAAAATTACTATTAAATAAAATTACTACTAAATAAAATACCTTTAGTTAAGAAATCACACTGTGAAAGCTTCACTGTCATTACAGTCAAGACACCTCAGGTACAACGTTTACATCTAACGTGTCTTGGAAATATTTAATCTGTTTTAAACCATGTTAATACTGTGCAAAAATTATGACAAAAGGTGTCGAGTTCAACTGAAGAGCACTGTAAACTTTTTGTGTTATTGAGGATGGTAAACTCTTGATAATATTTAGCAAAAATACAGGGAAACGAGGAGATATATCCTAAAAATATCACTTGGCTTATGGAAGCAAGCAACCTGGAAAGCCAAGTAGAGGAAAGACTTGCTGCAATTGTGAACCCATCTACAAAGGAAAGTAAACCAAAGATTTTTACGTATTAGCTTCACAAGAAGTCAGATCAAGGCTTTAAAACCAAGTTAAACAGAATGATGTGTTTTCAAAACCAGGCAGATTTTCCCATCTAATTGCTCATCTTCTGAATACTGAAAAATGAGAAGTTCTTAGTGGATTGAAAAAGGCTGAAGTGTTTTAAAACTAAGCTTCCACATTACATTACATTACATTGTCCATCTTTTAATGGGCAAATGAACCTTTCCCTGAAAGACTACAGGGTTGATGCATGTCCTGAAAACCCAGTTTTTAAGGCCACTGAGAGGTGAGGATTCACAGTTATGTTCTATGTCTGCTCACGACTGCTCTATTTTAAATCTATTTGTACAAACATTACCAGAATTAGAGTAGTATGTATATTCTGCAGGCTTGAATGCTTATTTTCTAAGTTGCTCACAACACAGATCAACATAGTTGACTTAGCGGGAAAATATTGATTAAATCCTCTTCTCATACATAAAATGCCCATAAACTGACTGAAAAACTGGTGGTAAATCATGATTTTATTCCCTTCTGAAAGCAGGATTGAACAATCAGCCCTGGGTGAGACCTCTGGATGCCTGCCAGACCCATCCCTCTCCTGGTGTTACACATCAAGTTTTTGAAACATCTCATAACTAAGAGGAGCATCAGAAGGATTAAAGTCAGCCTTGCTGGCACTGCTGACACGATCCTGTATGCACACACCCATTTTCCATTCAGCATCCTACAAACACAGGCTGGCTGGGATACTTCAGGAACACCTGGGAGAAAGCAGCATTCCAGAAGAGGTGGACGCTGCACAGTCACCGGAACAAGAACTTTGCAAGTGCAGCGAACAGGGATTTTTGAGATTCAAATCTGAGCTAGCAGAACAAGGGGCGAGAAATCTCCCCTGTATTTTTGCACACAAGCTGAACATCTACACGGAAACACTATCATGTTGTTGGAACTCATCTTTTGTCTACTGTAAGATTTCTTCCCAGAGTGTAAGTTACACTCTGTGACTAGAATATTAAAATTTAATGACATCAACTTTCTGTTTTCCCTTCACGTATTCCAATGCAGTAAAATTTTATTAATAAAAGTAATCAGTGGGTTGCTGTTTAAAAATATCATACTAGACACAGGATGCCTGAGTAAAACCTGTTTTCCAATTCAGAAAAAGACTGGAGACAAGCCAGCATTTTCAGAACAATAGAAAAGGGTCTTTAATTGGTTTTACAGAGCTGTAGATTTATCCACCATGCCCCAAGTGCAGTGAAACATCACTCCTCTGTACTCCTGTTAACCCGGACAGAATTAAATTAAAAATAAGAATCTCCCTAAATGCAAAGTGTATCAGGCTTGCTTTCTAAATAAAGGTACCAGAACAGACTTAAAACTTTCCTGAAATAGATAAAATTTATCCTCATTTATTTACTTAAACATTAACCCACTGAGCCCTGGACCCTGACCAACCAGCTGTTCTTTGGAAATGGTGCTTCTGATGTCAGAAGTAGATGACTGTCCATTTTTGTATCGTCTATCAAAAATTCCAATGTTTTTTTCTGACATGAAACAAATCTTCATTTTACACTTGGAGAGTTACTTTATTATAAGTTTGAAACTGGTTGAAATTCACTCATTTTTTGCAGCCTTGTCTTGCCTTTTTTCCCCACAAAACTTCATTTTGATGTATTTAAATAGCAATCTTAAATCTTTGTGGCTGCAGCCTAGAACAACACATGAACACCAGCCTAAATTACACAAGTGCTGCCAACCTCCCTGGTTTCACTGAGGTGATTCTTGTGTGTTGGTGTTTAGATGGATCAATGCCCAAGCATTTTGCATCTCTCAGGAAAAAGCAGTAACTTTAATAAACTTCTCTGCGAGAGATCCACTGAGACGGTCAGAGGAGCAAATATTTATTGGTTCTGGAAGACTCAAACCAAGGTCTCTAAGGAATACGTTTATTTTTATTTTTATTTTTAACAGAAAAGCTCTACTGTTTGTTTGTTTGTTATTTCAGAAGGAGGCTTACCGGGCTCATGTAAACTCCTTGGTGCACATCTCCAAACTGTCCTTCCCCAATGCAGCGCCCCAGCTCAATCCTCTCCCTCTGAATTTCATAATCTCTGGCTACAAGAACACAACGCACTTGAGACGTTAAAGTTTGCTGACCGAGGGCAGAGAAATAACCCAGAAGACACAGAACTCAAAAAGTTAAGTCACTCAATGCCTCACGTATGAAGAACTAAGATTAACGTTTGCAGCACACCAACCTACGCAGATGCTGCACACACACACACACACACACACACACAGTGGAGACCTCTTAAACCTCAAACAAATGTTTAAACCAAAGCAGTGGGAGAGGAATTGTGAAATCTAAACTGCTATATCAGCTCCTGTGCACTGATTCGAGTGCAACAGAAATAAATGACGCCTTCTTAATTACAGCTGGTGGAAGGCAAAGCCTGCAAATAGCTTAGGGCCACACCAGTGTTAAATACAGCCTTGATTTTAAACACAGCCTTATCCCTCTGGATGGTTAAGAGAACTCCACTATGTGGTATTTTAGGTTTTTGGAACCATCAAAAGAGCCCAGAGAATTTTTAAAGAGGTAACTGCAAGGAAAAAGAAAAAAAAAACAAAACACCAAGAAACAAGAGCATGGCAAATAAGGATAAAATGGAAGAGCAAAATTTTGAGTGCACTGCACCTCTGTCAGTGTGTAACTGAAGCAAAATTGAGATGTTTGGTGGGCTTGTGCAATTTTGTTCATGTTATGGTTTAACAGGCTGAGAATATTGCTGATACAAATGGCTCAGTACTTCAGCAAAACATTTAATCAATTGCAATTGAATGACTTCATTTGCAATTTACTTTGTGGCAGACATGGAAAAATAGTTCAGGAATAGCAGAAAAGCACGTACAGTATATGTTTTCACCTTTACTTGTGTTATTCAGAGAAAAAAATATAACCAACCAGCTTAGACCTTCATAACCTTGACTTGAACGTCGTTCACACTACAGAAATTATGTCATCTAGAGCTGGATAACGAGGTGATAAATGCCTTTTTCATCTCTTTTTTTTTTTTAAGTACTGCATTTTCCTCTTTAAAATCCCAAAGCTAACTGGTTTAACTATAAATAAATAATGCTTATTAAATGAAAATGAATAGTAAACTTAAAAATTCCACATCATTCCAAACTGCAAGCATACAGGGATGGGTAAAGGGTCTCCTGTTACCTTCATCTATTCCATAGCTTTCTGCAGTGCAATTAAGAGAAAAATCAAATGCTTACTTAGATAGAGCTTCTTAAAAATCAAGACAAGGACAAACATTTTTTTAACATTTTTTTTTTCTTAAATATGAAGAAATATACTGATGCAATTTTAAGTTTACATTAGCAGAAGTCACAGGTGTGTTCTCGTCATCTTTACTGGCTCAGTCCTTTGGGAGCTGAACATTTGAGTCCCTTTCAATCCAGCAAAAAGCACTTAATGAATTTCCCTCCACAGCCCCCACCTCATGGGTTTTGGATTGAAGTCATCCTCAAGTGTTCAGCACCATCCAGGGCTGGGCCCACAAGTAATTACTTCCATGAGAATTTAAATAAAAAGATTAGAGGTGGAAAAAAAAAAAAATAAAAACGACACAAAGTTAATCTGTTAATAAAAACTAAAGGATATAATTTATCACAGCATGTTTCGATCCTGCAATTATGTTGAAAGAATCATGCAGTGATTTACTACTGCAAGACATTCCAAACACACTGTTTATTTCTGGAAAACATATATTCTTGCTTTTCAAATACTGACACTCAAAAATATATGTTTTGCCAAACATATATTCTTGCTTTTCAAATATTTCCCGCAGCAGTGGAAACGATGTTGTCAACACCGAAGTGATCATGAGACACCCCCCGCCACATGGGGGGAGTGGGAAACTCGGAAAACTTCACATACATCGACAGCTGCTCAGCAGATCATGGCACCAGTTTATTAGCACCACCCTCCCCTCCTGCATTAACCAAAAGTCACGTTTTTGCAGGATTGTGTATCAACAGGTTGTCTGCTGCTTCTGGAGAAATCCCTGGTTGCCAAAATGCAACTGGAATTTCGCAGGCACAGCTTCTAAAATCGGAATATTGGACTTTGCTGCTGAATGAAAGAGCCTCGATTTCAGATTATATTATAATTCAAACAGGCCATTAAGACAAAAATCCTTGTGGTGGCTACAGCATCACTGTTTTTACTTCAAAGATGAAGACTCAGCAGAAGTCTGGATTTTTATTTTTGTCCCTGAAGTCTTTCATCTTTAACAACATTGCCATGTGGCTCAGTTGAGTTTTCCTCTCTCCTGGAACTGGAGAGCAGCACGTCTGTCCCAGAGCAAGGTGAGATACAGTTAGACAGCAATGCACAAAGCTTTCCAAACTGTCTGCTCTTATCACAGAGACCTCATCCAATCTTTAAGCTCAGCATCACAATCAAATAAAACTACATTTTGAGACATCAAGAGAATTTCGCTGTGAAGTCACCGACAGCAGGAAAACAGAATTTGGTTTTATTTGATTCAAAACACAGACTTGAAAATCACTGGCTCTATGAGTTTTCCCATGATCATAAAGAACATTTTCTCTGCACACATATTATTTAAGGCTGAAATATTTTTTTGGATAGAAAAGTTCCCAAATTAACCACTGCACTTACTTGATGGCATGGTATAAGTGTCTTCCTCATCTATAATCTCTGCATAGTCATCAGTCTCTGCAAAGGGAGGAATTGAAGAGTTTCGGGAAAAGCAGATGAAAACAATTCTCCACAACAGCATCTCCAATTTATCAAGGCTCAAATGTCACAACCCCCAAGTTCAGCATTGCTGGGACACGTTTACAAAAGCATGGATAAAAACTTGCTCATGCATAAATCATGGTATGAGAATGACCCCAGTGCCAATTACGTCACATAGATGCATTCAGACAAGGAAGATTCATCTGTATTCGAAAAATTCCAGTTCTGCCATTAAAAACCCATCTAAATTGCTGGCTTGAAATCTTTTTAACAGCGAATTCCGTTGCAGCGAGAAAACATTATTAATGGATTAAACTGCTTCAATTAAAAACCTTCAATAAAGTATGAAAAACATTTTTGCTAGTTTTTTATGTCAAACGGGGAGAAGACACTAATGATGTTCCAGGGTAGCATCCACCTTCTGTCAGTGTGGCCAGGTGAGCTATTTACCACAGAGTCTTCTAGAGCACAAGGACCTTTTAAGCCACACTCTCACCTTACACCCATTTTTCTTGCATTAAACTCAATTTTTCTTAATTAGTGGAAATTCACCCCTAGTTTTGCTGAGGACAGGGTTTGAAAACAACTTCCCAAATTTTTTTTCCGAAAAATGGCAGTGTATTTCTTCCTCTGTTTAAAACTTACAACTTTTACAACATCTGTTCTCAAAATGGTTTAAATGGTGTCAAGTCATATCAGAAGGTCCTTCTCTTGCTCTGAAAGAACTTCCAGTGTGTGCAGATCATCTCCTGAAGGTCAGATAAATTCCTCCAGGGGTTATAAAGCCAGTCCACAACAGCAGGATAATTTTTTACCTCAAGGCTGTTCAAATCCACTCACCAACTCAAAAGTCATAGAGAACTGAATCATTTCAAACCCAGTGTGTGCAGTTTTTTGCGGTTGATCACACACTGGAAAGCCCCTGAAAGCCATGATTTACTCCCCTTTTTCCCCCATCTGCCCTGGAGCATATGGATATCCCTAGAGCTCCCTGGTCTGATTTCCAGAGCGATGGTTTGTGGCTGGTGAACGGGACAAGGCCACAGTGGGAGTGGGAAGAAGGATGGGATGATCCCTTTAGGCAGTGTAAGCCAACCCTGAAACCAGAGCAAGGCTCATCAATATTTTACACACACAGCTAAACCAGAGGCTTGGTTTTTAGACAAACCCAATATTCAGCAATTAGGAAACTGCAGGTTGCCTGTAAACCTTGGAGTTCAACACACTTCAGGGAGTAAATGCAGTTTTATGATCCCAGCTTCTTACTACCTAAATAGAATTAAAGCTATTTTTCTTCTGAACTCCTCTAGGAATATATACCAGGCCTTGTAAAAACAGAATCAGGAAATCCTAAGTAATTGGAATTTTTGCTAGGCAATTTCTGTTCAGGACACTGTGAAACAGAGCCACCTAATGAAAATTCAATTAATTATGAAGACGGTGCACAATTCTGAACAGGCAGCACAGTCCAGAGGCACTTATCTCTTTATTGGTATTTTTTCCTCCCTTACATTATAAACTAAGGTTTTTGTAAAAAATAAGCCTCAGTATGATCTAGAAAATGAGCATGTGTTTGAAAGGGATCAGTTGTGTGACACCAATGTGATGGGGATAAATCACTTTGCTTCCTTCTAACATCGTGGTAGGGTGTTTGTAACTTTTACAGTGGAAACCAGAAATTTATTCATCCATGTAAAAAATGGACAGGATGAAAGACATTCTAAACCTATTTGAGAAAAAATTTTAAAGTCTGGAAACAAGAAGTGATGCCTTTTAAAAAACCCCATAACCTACTTGTCACAGTAGGTTACGGAACAGCGCTTACAAAATGTGATCAATGACATGGTTTGTTCATCACTCTACTTTAAATTAATGAGTTAATTTATACTAAAAGCAATCTCAGAACAGCACAGAGACATTTACAGGGTTTTGATCCATTGCCCAAAAGCATCATGAAACTAAAGGAGTCTTCACAGTCAACCCAAATAAATTAAATGTATGCAATTAACTACACAAATACTTCTTGTTACACATTTAACGCTCTGGAGAGGAATATATCATAAGAATTCAGAAAATAATTCCTATATATATATATATATATATAAAGCTATCTGTCATTGTTTCTGGGAATCAGAGGACAATTCAATCAAGGCATTAACACTGATGTGCTCAGAGTGTTTTGCAATAAGGATAACTGACCTCCCTCACACAGGGGCTCGACCCCACAATTAATCCCAGACTGGGAGGCTGTTACTGAGTCTGCTCAGACCAGAGCTGTGTTTGCTGAGGGATATTCCAGAACCTACAAAGCAACACTGAGCCAGGCAAGTGTCATGGTCTGATCCGGCCTCTGCCTCTCTGGGCAGTCTTTGCCCGCAGTCTCCAAGATAGAAGATGACAAGCTCCAATAAAAAGCTACCCAGGGTCAGTATCTGAAATATAATTTGTGACAGAAAACAAAAGTCCCTTTAAATTTTAAGAAAAGACAGAAAATTGGAGTGGTATCTTTAGTTTATATCTGAAGGATAGCAAGGAGATGAAAAATTATACACTCCCTTTACATTTTACTGGAACGATGGTCACAAGAAGTGATTTCTATTTCCTCTTTTCACCTTCCTTTGCATGCTGCTTTTATGCCCTTTTAGTACCTCCTACTCCGAAGAATAAAGATACATACACTATCAGTACCAGCAGTTTGGTTTTTTCCCCCATCATCAGATGGAATCCTTTAGAAAAACAGCCAAAAAAAAAAATCTCTTTGAAAAAAACCAAAACCCAGCTTGTTTTCAGAGGAAAAAAAGACTTGTGAAGCCTGCAGAAGTTAAATATTTTGTAATAAGTTTCAAAGTTTTGTAAAGAAACCCCAAAATATTAAAATCTGTCTTTAAAACCAGCAGTTTGAGTGGCTGAAGTTTGATTAATACTCATGTATCCAATCTGCATTCATCTGTCGTGTACAGCTTCTTTTTATGCCAGGAGCACTTTGAGGCCTCCAAAGCTTTACCCCGTAGCCTCATTTCTCAGGTGTTACACCCACTGATCTCACTCACTGACCACACTGATTGTGACAGAACCATTTCAATCAAACTGGACACTCCTGCAAACCTCTAAACCTTCTTTGCACCATGCCACGAGCCTGATTGCAAACACATGCACAGTCCCCCATCCCCGGGTGTTTGAAACAGTTCGTCCTCTTTCAACTCCAGCTTAGCAGAAAGCGTTAGTTGGCACAGCCTGTAAAGTACAATATTTATCAGCTAACATCCAAAGCAGAGTGCTTTTGAACACTAAAACAAAAAACCTGCATAAAACTGGAATGTGCATTCGGTGGTATATGGATATAAGAGTTGCATATTGCACGTTAGTAACACACAGACTAGAAAACGTATTACCGTCCCCACTAATTTCATCTGCAGATCCAGGTGGCATGCAAGGAGAGAGAAAAACAGAGGGGGAGAGAGAGAGGGGACAGAGAAGGGGGAGGGGAAAATACACTATTAAATTCATGAGTAATCCAAAAGTATTCAGACTGCAGTTATCTTATATACCTGACTCAAGAGAAACCAGAAAAGTAGCAGAATTTAAGACTTCTCACCTAAAACCCAAGGGACAAAGATACGCTCTAAGAAGCTCGTATGATGAAACAGAGTTCATGACTTTCAAACACAAATGTACACAGGAATTAAATTTGGGAGTGGAACTAGTTATTTTAATGCACTGTTAAGAAAAGTCCATTTCTGGATTTATTCAGTACTTCCAAACAAATCTAGAGCCAGAGGAGCTGGTTCAACTTGACTCTGCACAGACACTGAGGACTTTGGGTAAGCAGAGTTGGCAGAGGAAGTGCGCTCCTGTCACTCCTGTGCTGTCACCAAGACATGAGTAAGAAATGGAACCATCTAAGTATCAATCACACAGAGCAGTATCACAGTTGCAGTTGTACAAAGCTGGGATTTAAACGAGTGGCAAAGGGAGCGGCTCTACAGGGGAGAGGCTCAAAGGAGCACCGGATTCCGCGTGTGCTGCAGCAACCCTACTGCACACCACCACCCACAGCACAAGCTAAGGCACTTTGCACAGTATTTATAAACAAAAGGAAGTTCTCCTTACCCCTAACAAAGCCAAACTGGTCCAGCCCAAGTGCTGAACCAGCACGCAGCCAAAAGCATCGCTGTTTGCAGTGTTTAATTCAAAGGGATCTCAGCCGATGCTTATTGTTGCTGTTCTGTTTCATTCATACACATGCTGCATCAGGGGTCCAAGAATGAAGTCAAAATATAGTCACAAAAAACCCATGGCAGACAGGGGCTGCATAACCACACAAATAAAATCATTGATATGTTTGCCATTGTAGCGTGTGATGCTTGAAAACAAGTCCCCCATAAAAAACGGGGACCAGCAAGCTGGTGCCGCTGCATGGAAATCCAATTCAACAGGAGGAAAAAAAAAAAAAAAAAAAGAAATTATTCTTGGAACTCTGTTTACCTGAGGCTAAAGTAGTTTACAAACAGTAACTGAGTTAGTATATTCAGCTTTGGGGTTAATAAGGCAGCCTAGACAAAGAGCAGAGCAGTACCCTTGGGCGGCGACTCATGGGCACAGAAGACGAAAGGCAGAAAGCGTCTAGCTTTCTTTACTTTATGCTGACAGTGATTGACTCCTTTACAAAGAGGCAAGAAAAGGAAAGAGAAAGAAAAGAAACAGAAACAAATTATTTGGAAATAAAAGAAAAGAGACCAAAGAGAACATCTACAATGAACGAAACGTAAAAGTAAAGGTTTACATTACAACTGCGTATACGAAAACGGATATAGAATGCTGTTGAAACTCCGAGGCATATTTGATATTTTCCTTCAAATTCCTTTCTACAGCAGTTCTTATTTCAATTTTTAGAAGTGAGACTAGAATCTATTAACATAAAGCCAGCTTTTGCCAATCATATGCACCATTCATTAACAGCACAAAGAACATTGTCAATCCCAGAAATCCAACCCACTTTTCCAAGTTCCCCATCTAAGTTCTACCAGACTGTGCTACAGCTAGATTCCAATCTAAGGGGCAGTCACCAGAGTTAAACATGTCTGAACCCTTAAAACAACATAAAACGTGTATTTCACATAGGAGGGGTACATAGGACAAGGAAAAACATGGTTTTTCTATCTCCTGAAATAGAGCATTGATACACTGTACGATCTGAAATCTGCCACTGGAGTCTCATCCCTACTGCAGACCTGTCTTGCCAATGGATATTCCAGCTCTCCAAGGATCTCTGGGTGTGAACACCCCACGACACTGTCCTCAGTGTCCCCCTTCCCAGTCACCCCACTGCATTTAATTACAGCAAAGTGCTTCTCAGGAGCAGAGAGATTTTGGAGTAGGAGAAAATACAAAGAAGCCACGACTGACTTCAGGAGGTGAGAAAGGAGGACGCAAGACGACACTCAGCACCTGTGGATACCTGCTCCTTTTATTTCTCGTTACCTGTTTGCTCCTCTCTGCTTTCCTTTTTTTCCCTTTCTCCTCTATCTCAGAAATGTGAGAGGTGGTTTAAAAAGCCAATCAAACAAAAACCCAGCATGTGTGTTGCTGGTAGCTCTTCACAGCCAAAACTCAAGAGTGAGGTCCAGCCACCTCAAGTTCTACAGGCTGGGGGGGCCAGGTGTTAAAAGACAAGCCCAGTATCCCAGCAGGAGTGTACTGGGACAGCTCCCAGCCAGTGGTGGGAGGAGTGGAGGAAGGGCAGGAAAGGAGAATTACATGCTAATAAAAGCAACTTCAACAAGCAACAAAAACTACCATCATAAAATCTGCTGCGTGACTGAACAAACAGAAACCATCAACTGTGAAAATGGACATCACTAAAAATCACAGAACACTCATCAGACTGAATGCTCAAAACTAAAAGACGGGGAAAAAAAGAGGGAAAAAATCTTGACTAAGTGTATCAGTATCTCCATGTATCCCACACTGCTGCAATCCAAAGTGACTTCTCTCCCTAACATCACTTGGCACAATTCTCAGCGCTGTCATTCTAACACAAACCTCAGGTAACATTCATAAAAAGCTTCAGACATACTATGGGAGAAAAGAAAAAAAATACTGCAGCTGTTTGAAGTGACTGCTGAAAAGGTGCTGACATGAAAATGAAGGAACCCAACACTCCGTACTGACACAGAAGAACAGGTATAGAGTCGCTGGAAGCAACTCAAGTGATCTAAAAGGGAAGAGATGCTTCAACTCCTGACCTGCCAGCTCAGGCTACAAAGCTAATTTAAGGCTGAACTGCTGAAATGCTGCTCACCCTCACACTGACACGTGGGGGGCTGAAACTCGACTAACCCACTGCAGATGAAGGGCACACTGAAAAGGCACGGGTGTTTTTAATTCCTCATGTACACGCCCTGATGCCCTGGGATGTGACAGTGCAGCTCTTCCCCTGCATTTCAAACTTTGCCTTTAGGATTTACTCTCTAAAGTTCTGCCAGACTAAGTGGAAGACACTTTGCCTCAAACTTACCACGTCTGCAAGTCCAGCTACTAAAGAAAGATTATTTAGGCAACAAGTTGATTCTAAGTTTAAAAAAAAAAAAAAATGTTCCAACACTTTTCCAAGAGCTTAGCAAATACCTGCTTGAAATGAATACTACTTAAGGGGATTTTTACCTTTACACACTGTAGACTGGGCCTTCTTTTTTTATTTAGTTCCTCTTCTCAGTACTAAGCATTCAGTAAAATTATTGTGTACCAAAAAAAAAAAAAAAAAAAAAAAAAAAAAAAAAAAAGAGGAAAAAGAAAAAAAGGAAAAAAAGGAAAAAAAAAGAAAAATAAAAAAATCAGGCTAAAGGGCAGTTACTACTGGAGCTCCTCATTAGTATTGTATGAGACAACCAGTATTGGAAGGCTGACATTTATAATGCCCATTCTATTTTAGTTGTATATTGCTGAATCATTTTCAGGAAATAAACCCTAAAAAAACCCTCCAAATCTATAGAAAGAATAAATCTATTGGTTTTCAAGCTTTTGAACTAAAATGAGCACTATGGGGTTATCACATCAAATGTGTTTCTGTATAAACAACAAACCCCCAAACATGACCCTGCATGGAACATTTCTTTAGTCGTACTATAGAGTTATTACAGCAAAGCAGAAGTGTCTGCTCAAATCAAATGAGTGGAACACAAAGGAGGAGCAGAGCAGAGAGAGAATTCCTTAACCAACACCACAGACTGATGGAATCGATGCAGGAACTTCTGGTCACACTGACATGGAGGAAATTTCTTTACACTGTCACCACAAGTCATTCTGGTCTTTTTATGCATGAAAAGAAGCCTTTTAGTCAGTCAGGCTGAAACAGAAAAAGATAACAGCACCAGGCTATTCAACTGTGATGAGAATCTGAAACACTGTAATTTATTAGCATTAAGGGTATTTTTAACTATATAATCTTATTAATCAGCAGAATAGCTGGATGAGTTCCCTCTATGAACACGGAGACTGATAACTCACTCAAGGTTTGTAAAATTAATTTGCAGTAAACCTTAAGCTTGAACGTCTCGCAGTGCTGTGACCATATGGCAAACCTACAGCTGTAACAAGGTCTTTATATTCCTCAAATTACTTAATAATTTGAATTTATAACTATGCAATTTATGCCAAGACTGTTAGTCTTTCTTTTCAGAAGTGAGCTGTAGAGTAGGACACAGCTGAGCTGGCAGACACAATCAAAAGCGATCAAGATACAATTTTTCATCTAAAAATTTACTTACACTTCTCAGCTTTGTCTTTCTGGAGTGACGTGTTAAAATGGACACTGCAAAATTTCCAACTTTTCAACCTCAAGCAAAGGACACTTTTTTTCCCCCCTACCAACTAATTCGAATGGAGCTGGGAAATAAAAGCCCTACACAAGAAACTCTTTTGATTGCTGAGCACAGGGCAGACCTTCATTTGGAGCACAGGAATCACGACACAGAGCCTGCACTGTGCTCTGCAAGCAGAATGATTCAATCAAATTCTATTTGTCTTTCCATCCTGCCCAAGGCTTTGCTGGGGATTACCCTGCACCACTCACCCCTACAGAGAGGTCCCCTCATACCCGACATCTCCTTCATTCAGAGCACTCTGAAGTGTTCTAACACTGGTATCAGGTGGATATATTCATCTTTTTTTTTCCTCTACCGTTTGTTGTCTTTTGACATTTGGCTCCTGCCCTATTTCAGTTTGTTCTAGGTAACCTCCTGCAAGTCTCTCTCACAAACTACAGCATACAATTTATTTTTCCTGCATGCTAAAACCTCACTTAAATCAGGCTTACCTCCTTCAAAACAGATTTTTTTTTTCCCCCACTCAAATTGAAATTTCAGCTAAATTGCGTGACTAAATTCACAACCACTTCAAAAAGGATCTGCTCATAAGTAGCACCTCACAGAACTCTCATGCCATTTCACTGCCACGATCAGGAGTTAACCACGGTGTGATTTAGGGGTAACAATATCAGAAATGTGATTCTAAGGCAGAGCCTGACAACTTGCTGAGAAGTCCCTCTTTCAGGACACTAAAACCCTTCAGCTCATATACAGAACTTGCTCCAAGAGATCCAGTTTCTCCTTCACAAGGTATGCACTGGGTGTATCTAAACCATTAGAAACTTCTGCCATCACATCACCATGCACGAGCTGGGGAACAAGATGAATAACCAATTTCTCCTTAAGACACCTATTTCCCCCTTTTAAAGTCTTCTGTCCTGGGGTTTGTTTCTCAGCTGACTCGAACAGTTTGTTTTAACATCTGAAACATGGACTGTATTTTCAAAGACCTTTTAATTTCCTTCACAAAATAAGCACACACTAAAAACCAGCACCTGCTTTGAACCAACACAGACCCTGTGGGACATCCTAAAACCCCCTTCAGACACATCCTTTGTGTTGTCTGCTGCAGGACAGCTCATCTTCTCCCTCACTGTCACCTCCCCACCTACAGCTCCATCCCTACAAACATCTGACCCAGCAGCACCTGAACATCCAAATGCCAGGAGTGACTGCTTGGAATCCCAGGATCCTTTAAAAGCTGGAAAAGACCCCTCAGATCATCATGTCCAACACTACACCCAGCACTGCCAGGAACCTGCCAAGACTTGTTCAATGCTCTGCTTGTTCAACACTCACTGAGACAATGTCATATTCTGTGGCACTGCATGGAAAGCATCATTTGAGCTATGATTAAAAAAACCTTGGGAATTCTCTGGGGCAGAGCAGGCCCAGTGATCAGCCACGGATTAGCCACATATTTGTTCTTCCTAGTCATATTTACATTAGCAAGGAAGGGGCAGAAGAAACCAAAGAACCTTGTGTCAGAATTTACATAAAAAGGGAGCCAGCAAGTACTGCTTTAAATGATTTCATTTTATGAAGAACCTTTTATAACGTGTAACTTCCCAGGTAAATTATTATTTTTGGAAATAAGTGTATCAGGAAATATAAGCATCACCTTCTTAAGGCTAATGTTTGCTACTTCAAAACAAAGTGCTGGCCAAAATAAGTTCCTTTAGCCCAGAGTACAGAGTTTTAATAAGGTGCCTCCAAGCAAAACAGCGGAAATAAAGTCAATAAAATTATAGTCAACTGGTGTGCTGCTTCTTACACATTTGATCCACTGTTTGCACAGAGCAAATAGTTCAGGTTTACCATTTCCTGAGTGCACACTCTTGGCTACGTACAAAGAACTCTTTTTTAATTTAAAGACAGATGTAAAGGGAGAAGGAGGTAAAAGCTGCAATTACCCATCTAATAGGTCACTGCTTCTGGTGAATCACAGCAAATTCAGCCAAAGCATGAGATGACTCCCAAAGAAATCTAAAATACAACTCATTTAATTTGGCTTATTTGTAGTTACTAATAATCCTGCAGACACACAAATGTGCTGAGGGATAAAAATTATTATTGTGCTTTAAGAAGAGGGGAAATCTTGCAGGCCTCTGACTCACACACAGAGAAACACTGCAAGGAACATGGAATTTAATAAGTCAGGCCAACAAATAACACCAGAAGAAACAGAAGCATGCAGCAGTAAGAGGTGTGTGGTGAAATCTGGTTCAGTGAGACACAAGACTCCCAAGTCCAGCAATCTACTGCTCTGGATTCCTGAAACCAACTTCAACCCTTCAGTCGTTTGAAAGGGCCTTTATTTAAAGAAAAAAAAAAAAAAAGGATTTAAGACTTCTCTATCTTTGTATGCTTTGGAATATTGAAGCACTTGGAAAGACCAAGTTTTCATTTCACTAGACTAGAAATATTGCAAGGTATGTTAATAAATATTTCAAAAAGACAAGGGGTCTTTGATTAACAGGTTCCTTTTTAAACCTAGAATAAATACTTGAACTTTTAGACCACTAAATCATGGGTTTGGATATTGCTGGCTCCCCTAAATTGTGGTGGGGAACTCACTGTGAAACTTCCCTTTTGAACTAAGAACGTCAATACTACCAATATACCTGACTCCTTAATTTTCCTGTTGAATCTGTCTCAGATTTTTGCTATTTCGCTTTAGCATCAGGAGAGGTCTAAACAAAGGGGAGCAATCTCACTGAGAGCAAGCAGCAGCGTTAATTTACGATTTCAACTATCAAAGGCATGACAGGCACGGCTGTCAGTGAGTTGTAAAAGCTCGTCTTATCTGAGGCCCGTGGTTCCTGGTTCTAAGTCACTGAAATGTCACCAGAGAAAAGCTCTTGCTCTGCTCACCAAGATCCCCCCCAGCTGGCTCTGCACTGTCAGCTGTCAGGCTCTGCTGACCTGTGACTCTGGGTTAACTGAGCATCATGTACAGCTGCTGCCTCCCTTGTTCCTCACTGATGGATGAGCCGCCTGTGACAACAGGAGTGACACCTCCTCACATCCACATCCAGTATTACCTCATTTGTAACAAACTCATTCCTTTGGGGACTCACAGATTCTGACAGAAAGCATCTCCTGGGGAAAAGCGTGTACCATGTTAACTTCCTCTCAGCAATCTGCCTGCGGTTTAAATTTATTACACTGACATTCATCACACCCTCAATGCATTTCAAATAATTTGGGGACACCCTCCCACCCCTCCCTCCCAAAAAAAAAAGTATGTATGTGTTTTGTGTCATTGTATTAGAAGAACAAACCCTTGAGAGTGAATAATAAATGCACTGGCTTGAATGATTTTTCAGTATTATGTCACTGTTTCCAATGCATCAAGCACAATGATTCTGGAGAGATATAAAATGGTACTGCAATACAACAATAACACATAATCAGTTTTCATTTTGGCACTGGAAAGAATGAGAATGGTATTTTCTGGTTTAACTGTATTGTTTTGCTTACTGGAGCCAGCTTTGCACCTTCAGTGTCCCTGACGTTCACCTGAACAACCAGCTCACCTCCAGCACTGCAACTTCTGCTGCTTCTGTGGGGCTACACAAAGCTTTAATTTCCCCATCATCCACCTTCATGGGATGCTCTGAATGCCAGAGATGGGGGTATTACAGTTGATCTCCCTACAATAATACCAACACACTGCTTTCAAAGAGTAGAGAAGCGTTTGTGCTCCTTTACACCACTGCACCTTGAGGCACATTTTAACTCCAGATCCTCTCACCCGTTTTCTTGCACAACTTCTATTTACTTGGGCTTCCTATGCCAAGGGGGAAATCTCAAACATCCCTAAAAAAATCGTTAAGGGTGGGGAAAGGAATCTGAAAAGTAGGAAATTAATCAAATGTCAGCATATCTTTCCTCCTTTTTGTATGAAATATGTTGGGTTTTTGAATATGTGCCACTAAGCGTTAATGTAAATGTTCAAGTGGGGCTGAAGTCGTGGGTGGGAAATCCACTGAGTCACAGTATTGGTTCCTCAAGTTTGTTGTCAAATACTAGAAACCTATAGAAACATGTAATATAAATACACTTTTGCATTAAAATCTCATTAATAAATATTATGCATGTGGATTTAGAAATACATTTTCTACTATGACCAATCAATCCTTCAAAATGACTTAAGATTTTGTAACAGAAGAAAGTTCTCTCTCGATTACAAAAGCTAAAAAACCCCACAGTAACTAACAGAACCCTTAGAAGCCTTTAAGGTACAGAAACAACATGTATTACCTCACATGCTCATCCTTCAATTAACTTGTCATTTTCAACAGCAAAAATTAAATGCTTTGATCTAAACAGCAGCTACAGAAAAACAGCTATTAAGTTCCTCCTTTCCGAAAAGCAACAATTAATATTTAATTGCCTATTTTCCCTTCTCAAAGCTGCTCCTGCACAATCGGCACGCACACAGGTAATTTAAGTTTAGCCGAGGACATTCTGCTTTCACCGCAAAGTAAAGTGGAAACAGTGACAAGCTTCTTTTGAAGTATCTGAAGGGATGTGGCTGTTGCATGGAATGTTTCTCTTTAGGAACTGCTCTGCAAGGGCAGCACAGCTCTGGATTTGGGAAGTTCAGCAGCCATGGAGCAGCACTGAACTGAGCGCGGGTGGAGAACCTGCCTACACCTCTGCCAGCTCCAGAAATGAGTGCCTCGTGTTTTTGTGAGCCTTACCTGACACAGAGACCGTGTGTGACCTCACTCCTTGCTTCTCATTGTTGGCCAGCCTGTAAAACAGAGGTTGGAACCGCTGAATGCTGTACATCCTTCGCGGGCTGGGAACTCATCCCAACTGGCACCTACTGCAATCAGCAGGGCTGGTCCAGCTCCAACAGCCAGGGGGAGAGGTGTCAGAAAGGAACCTACCATTTCCACCCCTCTGGGGGAGTGAGAGTGGGCTTAAATTCAATCAGCACGTGGAGTCACAGAGGTGGAGTCCATTCAAAGGAAAGCACAAAACCTAAGCTGTGTAATCTGACTGTGCTTCTACTTCCTGTATGATCTGCTGGAAACAGCATGAACTGAGGTTCTGTCAGTCAGTAAGGTGACTTATCCTGTACGACTGTGAATTAATTTACATCTCGAGTAAAGGAAGGAAACCAATCACATTTAAATGTAGTTATGAATAAACGTTCATTGTATTATGTATACATTATATATTGTTCACTATGTATAAATGTACTGCTCCTTATATATAAAGGTTCACTATGTTATATATATATTATATTCTTGATTATGTATAAATGTTCATTATGTTATGTGTATGTTATATGTCTGTTATGTTACATATAAATGTTCGTTATTATCAGAAATTCTAACAAATTCTCCGTTTTTTTTTTCCCCACTTACACATATAACCACAATATTAATGGTCAGAGCACGCTGCACTTCATGCTGTCAGAAATCAGGAATTTCATCTGGCACAGGCAGATCTCCCCAGGTGCAGGATGCTGTTGGCTGGTAGTTTTATGTATTTGATAAAAGCCCACTGCCCTGCTGCCAGACTCAGAGCATATGTGGTGCTCTTGTTAAACAGGATCATGAGTACCAATTTACTTTTGGTAAACTGTCCCAAAAATGGGAAGAAGCTTTTCCTTCAAGCCTTATTTTACCCCAGAAATCCCTACCAATAAAAAAACCTGGGTAAACGTTATGTAATTAAATTGTTCCTCTGTGTTTGTAAGTTGTATCTATATAAGTAAAAAAATTCTCCTGTTCCATGAGTGCACACTAACTCCACCAGTTTTACTGCTCCCAGGCTCAACTTTTATTTCCTTTTCTTCACTCAATTTTAACCTCTCTCTTTCTACACCACGAGAAAGCTGCCTGGCTAGTGAGGACTGACTGCAGCAGGACCTGTGTAGGAAGAGTAACAACTAATTCAGGAACAAGTTGTGCTCCACACTCCATCCACTAGTTCAGAAAGTAATAATAATAATAATAATTCAAGAAAAAGGGAGAGGTTAAGACACTGTAAAGCACTAAATGTCATTTGGTCTTCCAACAGTTGTCTCGTGCCACTGGATACAGGTGGTGCTGCCTGACCCAGCCACTGGCACCAGGAGAGTACAAAATAACACATAAATAATAAATTACAAATGTATTCTTATTTACCTTTAAAGTTTGGGGGGAAGAAAAATGCAGAGGTATCTTAGCACCCTTTATAAGAATCATTAGATGAAGGTATCATGTCTCAGCACGCTCTGGATACAGTTACACCATAAAACCAACCACAGGAAAAAATGCATCTCCATTTGCCTGACACAGATTAGCATTTTCTACACATCCACAATCATTATCAGAGAAGAGCTTTTTTATTTAATATATTAAAAAAAAAAATATATGTATTTACTATGCAGTTGGTATTTTTTATTACACTGAACCCGGATCCCAACTTAGACTGACCCCATTATGGAAATTTTATTAAAAAAAGGTGACAGGACAGATTTATGATAAGGGCAAATAAAGTCTTTCCCGTATTTCATATAAGCAGAAAAGGGGACAAACGGGAAAAATGAGCACAGACTGACTCATAGATTGAAACCACAGTTCAAACACGGTTCAGCATCACTCCTACAATTAAATTTACTCATGGACTCAAAAGAAATAGCCTGAATCCCACTTGAGTGTTTTCCAAAACATCCTGCTTCTGTTACTGTCAAATATGATTGATGCATTATGTACTTTTCCCCTCAGATTTTCTTTCTGGTATCTTTACAGGTCAATATTGCTGTGAGGCTTTTATGCATCACCTGCTACCTGTTCTAGAATCCAAAACTAACATTAAAAATTAGGCCCACGTAAAAACTCCTAAAGCAAAACTATTTTTCAAAACATTTTTTTTTAATATATGAGACAGGAAAGCACAAAACTTACTTTGGTATTGATGGTAAAGCTCTTTCACCTTCTGTGTAAACAAGAAGAAAACAGGATTAAAGCTTTTACAAGTTTTCAAATAACCTCTCTCAAGGTGCAATAAATACATGTCTGAAACAATAATCATCACAATCTCTCAGGAAACTTATTCAAAACAATGTTCTATATACAATGTTCTATATAGAAATAAAGATCAGTGTTTCAACAGAACTCCTCTTAACCAGAGATACCTTTTGGCAAACTCTGAGGAAACAACATATACAGAGTACAAAAGCTCTTTTCTATTCTTAACAAATAACTCCAATAAATCACTTGCAGAAGGTGTGACACTATCTCATCTCTCCAGTAAGAAAACGCTTTTCTTTTATCTTCAAGATGTCCTGAGTGCTAACATATAAATAAAACAATCCAAGCCAACTTGAATTTCCAAGTAAGACAACTGAAATAAATCATTAAAACACGTAACTTATCATATTGATTTCACATTGGGTTGAGGTTATACAATAGTAATGTTTAGTGCCAAAGAATAAGTCGTTTTTTTAAAAAGTATTTTCAAATCCTTGCCAGTCTTTCTTTGATAATGATAATTGTGTATAAAAGCCTGCATGTACATACTCAAGTGTTTGGTGCTTTTTTTCCTATTGGATTTGATGAGACACTTGGTATTCATGTGGGGAAAGATGATGGGGAAGTTACTAATTCTTCAGTAAAGCACCTTTACAGTGGATTGGAGTATGGAGGGAAGGAGAGAAGGTGGGCAATTAAAATGAGCTTCACTCTCTAAATCACTGTAGCTCTGATAAAGTGACCTGAGATAAAATGGAATAGCCACATTTACAGAAAATATTGACATACACTGTTTACACAGAATCATTGTCATCTGCTTCTTTCCTAGGTTAAAATTTCTGGCATTTCCAGACATTAAAGAACTGCAGTTTCACCTCTGTGTATCAAGGGACTGAGCACAGAAACACCCAACACCCTGAAGCCAGGCTCAAATACAGTATTTTGGTACAATTTTCCTGTTGTCTACAACATCATCTGGCCCAGCAAAGTGACAAGAGCGAGCACCTGAAACTGGAGGGCAGAGGAAGGACAGTAAGATTATACAAGCACCAGGAGGTGGGAGATAAAGGTATTGTGATACCTTTGTTAAGGTAAATGATACCTTTTGGGGAAGGAAAGAAAGGGCAAAGATCCTCAGGGTAGTGTGGAGTGACAAGTATGAGGTCAATGGCGTGAAGGTGGGGCCTGGCAATAAAAGATTGGGGGATAGGTACCCTAAAAAGAGAGACTGAACAGGCACAGGATTCAACCTGGATAAAACTGGGCAAAAGACATCAACCTTGGAGAAACAGGCACAGGAGCCCTGCCCAATTCCATGCAGGCCTCCCTAGGGCTGTGAAGAACACTCAAAAGAACCTTCAATTCTACCTGACATCTACATTACCTGTCAGCCATTAGTTGTGAAAGCACCTTGTGTTGTGGTTCACACCAAGATTTGCTGCTCCTGCTGGTTAATCCAATGCTACCCCTACATTTGGCAATGGATTTAAGTGTTTAGAGGGTGCTGTTTAATCACATGTGTTACCAGTGGAAGATACTTGCAGTCTATTGTTTCTAAAGGTTTAGAAGGATACAAGCCTCTGTGATAAAAGAGCTTTATTAAACTGCACAGTTAACTTTATCATTCCGTATTTTTAAATCAAGATAATATGCATAATTAATAAGCAGCTATTGAAACTAATTTTCCTTGCTCTTAAATATGTAGCTCCATCGCATATTAACTGCACACTATTCACACTGTACTCTAAAGATGGAATTTTAATTTCCTCTAGGGCTCTTTTTTTGTCTGTGTGTGTGGAGTATCATATTTGGGGACTTCAGAAAGATCAGTGAATGATTTCATTACACTTGATGGCAATGATTTCATAATACTTTGCAGGGCCACAATGTTTCATATGCTCAAGGTACTGCCCTCAGATCAGATCACATCGTTTCTCCCTCCTCCAACCTCTCAGGAAAGGGAGAAATACCACAGGTGGCAACTGCCAGTGTGTGCTGAAGTCAAATACTACCTATCAAAAAGGATCTAAGGGAGATAAAGAGAGATAACTTTCCAGTGTGGTATTAAATTTCCTTAACGAAGGGAATCTCATTCTGTTCCTGCAAGCCTCCATTCCAGTGACTGAACAGCCTCCCATCAGTGCAAAATGCAAAGCAAAGATCACAACAAACGATAATAAATGGTAGCAAAACAAAATTCTGATTCCATTGTAACTGCAAATCCTTTCTACATATTCTGTGTGATAAGGAGAGTACGAATACAAGTGGTCTTGTGTGGTCAGTTGAGTAGCAGAATGACCCAGTTAAATGAGTGGAGTGTGAGAATGAGGAAAGGAACTGAGGGAAAGGTGAAGGAGTTGAAGGAAAGGTGAAAGGCACTGAAGCTGTCTGGAAAACTGTGAGGAAAAGATGAGGATGGACAGAGAAAAGCAGAAACTCTGACCCAACTTGAATGAATATTTGGTTCCAGGTTGGTTGGAAAACCAGGCAGCAGCATGCACGGGTCTGTGCCATCTCATCATGTTCCTTTTCACTGTTCCCTGCCAAATTCCATGGGGTATGACTGGTTTTGTGCTCATCAGCATCAGAGCAACATATCTGGACCCTTGTCCTCTGGGTTGAGGGGCCTGGGAGATGTGGACAACACAGGTTCAGCCATGGGGAAAAAAGAAGGAGCACCTGGCACTGCTCTGAAGACACAGGCTGATACCTGCACTGACTGGTTACAGGGACAACATCCCCCATCTGGAAGTGTGTGTCAAGGGCAGGGCCATAAACGGACAGGGGAAACTGGAAAAGCAAGCAGATGCTAGAAAAAAAAGGCATAAAAAAACCCAAACCCTACTATTAAGTAGAACCAGAGATGCCCAGAGGCTGTAGGTACTAGAGGATGCCCAGAGAAGCTGTGGATGCCCCATCCCTGGAAGTGTCCAAGGCCAGGTTGGATGGGGCGTGGAGCAACCTTGGAGAGTAGAAGGTGTTCCTGCCCATGGTAGGGGGGATGAAAGAAGAAGATTTTTAAAGGTATCAGCAAACCCAAACTATTTATTATTCTTTCTGTGATTCTGTGCCTCCTCTTTCACTGGGGAAAATTAAAAAATCCCCATGGAACTACTGATCTTGCAGACGCCTACGTGCTCTCTGGATACAAACTGCTCACTTCAGGCACTGGTTCCCACGTTGGTGCTCATCCTTTTAACAGCTTTTATCCCCAATATTCATTAGGACCCTTGTGGGTCTGAAGTCAGAATTCCTGACTAACAGCATCCCAGTAAAAGCATATGCTGTTTTTCACAAGTTGAAACCCACAACATTTTGCCCAGTTCTATATTCTGTTAAAAAAAAGAGGGTTGTGTGTGACTGAATTGGGGTGTCCACATCCAGGTGTTCTGCTGTGAGGAGAATCCAGGGCTGTCCCATGGAGGACACAGCAGGTCCCAGATGGCTCCAACGGTCCCACCACATTCCGTGTTGGGAATTTTTGCTGATGAGGTGAAAGTCATAAAGAATGAGTGATGAATGTGTATTTTAATGACAATTATCAAGTCTGGGTGTCACAGAGGCAAGGGGGGAATGGTGTGGAGGCAGCTGGCCCGGGACAGCCTTTGTTCTGTTCCCACAGTGGCCACGCCAGCAGCCCCATGGCTACCAAAACCATGGTTTTCTGGCTACCAAAACGATGCTCATGGTTAAACACCTCCCGAACTAAAGCTTTTATCAGTTCCCCTTTTTATTAGTTTTTTCATTTGTGCTCTTTGCCTGTAAGTGTTAAGTGTGATAATGGAAACACAAGTATTTAATGAAAAGTTTCCACATTGGTCTAAAGGGACCTGTATATTAAAATATTTATGAAAAATAAAACAAACTGAATGGAAAAATGCCAAACACTGTCCAGATCTTAAACATTTCCATGCTCTCACAAAATTAAGAGACACTGGATCACTAATGGAGAGCAAGACAGATAGCACAAGAACAGGCTCTATTAGTAATTAAAGAG
This sequence comes from Empidonax traillii, assembly GCF_003031625.1. Classification (NCBI taxonomy): domain Eukaryota; kingdom Metazoa; phylum Chordata; class Aves; order Passeriformes; family Tyrannidae; genus Empidonax; species Empidonax traillii. The sequence goes on from NW_020955535.1 coordinate 900,609, forward strand.
GACAATTTATGAGGGGACTTGCAATAAACATGCAAATCTACAACAGAGGGGCTAGGAAAGCTCTAAGAGGGGATAAAACACATCTGCTGGATCAAGAGTTGCCCCATGATTTGTTTCTGATGTGTCTCATACAGTCAAAGCTCACTGTGGGAGGGATGTGGGAACGCAGATCATGGTGGGGACAGCTCTCCTATGAGATGTTTAATTAATATATTGAGCACTGCTATGAAATTCAAAAACAGAAACCTCAGACAAAAGAAACCCACGATTTATTTTAACCAAAGGAGTTCTCTTCATGTATGCATAAAGAGGACTGTTCCCAAAGTGCTCCACGACGTTCCTTTAACTCAAACACCGTCATTTGCTCTGTGTTAAAGTTTCATATTATTAGAGCATCACTCAAATAAACACACTGCATGAAATGCACTGATTTATTCTGCATTCACAACTCCCAGCAAACCTCAGTGCAAGGCACAGGGAAACCAGGGATTTGCCCTTCACAGAGCTCAGTGAATCAAGATGTAAGAGCTCACGATGAGCAAGTCAGGCCAGAGCAAGACAAGAATTAGAAGAAGTGCAAGGAGCGAGTGAATTTTTTTGGCAACCTCAGCAGCAGTAAGTCAGGATCCTCGTGCCCAGCTGATACATGAGATGGCAGCTGCTTGTCTGCACCAGGTATTAAACAGGACATGGTGAATCCTGCAGAGGTTTGGACTGGGAGCTGCTCCCTTGCCTGGGCAAGAACAGGTAAGAAGAAAAGAGAAGCCAGTAACAGCACTGGCAGTGCAGAGTGAACAGACCAGATTTCTGAAATGCCACCAGCGTGGAAGTGGCAAGAACTGCACACAGTCCACATGTGTCCCTACAGGAAAAGCAGAGACAGAGTCAGAGATACCCACTGACTCAGTGACAGACAGAGAGGTGGGGAGACTAACATGTTAAGATATGAAAAAGTTATAAAAGCTCAACTGTGGCAACTACAGTTCAGGCTGAAAAACAGCCAGTCCACTGGTATTAGAAGGAAAGTTTGGGGAGTGAATAGTAAGGACTGTAACAAACCACAAACCAAGATTTTTCAGCAAAGAAGAAGCACAGAAGACAATGGCTCACAGGAGCAGACTAGTCTAGAGAAATGAAAATCTCAGTTTGTGATGCCTATTTTATTTTTAGAACAATAAACTATCACTATCACCAATGCCAGCCTGGTGTGAATTTTGGGGCAAATGCTTCATCACCTCTGGGTTGTGCACCAAGGTTGGCTTGGAGAGCTGACTTCGTGTTGGGGGAAGATTTTCATTCGTATGAACACAAGGCTTGCACAACTAACCTAAGTGATAACAAAGCTGCTTGTGCTGGAGCTAAAGGTCAGTCACACACACCATGGTCAGAAACACCAAACAAACAGGCAAATTTAAGAATAATACGAACACCTACTGAATCTTGTCATAGCATCTACCACCTTAAAATCACCTTTCTTCATTACTGAATGACCAAGTTCCACTCTGGGTATTTTCTGTGCCATGCACAGATGCTACAGATGGAGCTGAACTATGATAACACTCACTCCACTTGAATAACTAGAGAACAGGGAAAACCAGTGGTACAAAAAATCAAGTCCATGGCTAAAAAGGGACTCTGTTTCAGATTGGAGAGATGCTGGGACAGTTTGTGTACCTTCTTGAATTACAAATAGGGAAGAACGAAATAGTGGTTTTAGAAAGAGGAAAAGCTGGACAAATTTCCACATGTAAAGATTAGTACGTGAGGACAGAAAACTGCATTCTTAAGCAGCTTTGCTTGGATGTTTTTCCACAACAAAAGCTGACTGATATTTGAAAAATTTGTAATAAAATTTATTAAGATTCTCTCTTTAAATCCAGGTGTACCTGCACCCTCATCTCACTGCTTCCAGCTTGTGAGTTGCTATAAAAACTGACAGATACTCCAAAATGCATCTCTGCTTTAGTTCTATTTTATGAGAGAAACTCATGAGACTTCTCTTAACGTTGTTATTTTTTAAACAGAAATGTTTTGAGCATCTGGGAGGAAGGAAGGTAGAAATTTAAAAATCATCACTAGTCAGGACCTTATCCTAATGCTTTCTAGCCAAAATTTCTACTTGTGTACTGGGGAATCGTATTACAAGATAACACGCCCTTGTAAGGGGTGCCTTTACAGTTTACTCCTGCTACTTAAGTCTAGAATCAGTGTAAAGCAGTGATTGCCGAAAACCAGTCTAAATTATCAGCCATTAAGTAATTTTTGACGCAGTGACATTTACTATTTCAGAACAAAAACACCTCACTGCTCCGCCCTCAGAGGAAAGAGCCTCCCAGTCAGGGTTTTGCTGCTGCCTCGTGCCTTCTATTCAAATGCAAAAAAACCTATAGGAGTGTAGGAACCACCAGGCTGAACATCTCCTTACCTTTCTGCGGCCTGATGATGAAGGACTGGGTGGCCCCGTTCACCAGCCGGCAATACCCGTCTATCAGGTCTGCCATGTTCTCTGCAATGGTTAAGGACGGGGCTGTCACTGTCAGAGGCTGCAGAGGAGAGGAAAAAAAAAAAAAAAACAAAACAAGGCACCAACAAAGAGGGATTATTGTGGTTGCAAACACCGGGCAGAGCAGCTGTGTCGTTGCATCAGAACTTCACACGCGCTTGCAAACAGTAAACAGAGGGCTGAGGGCGAGCAGAGAAAGCACCAGAGAGGTTCTTTGCTTCACCTTTGCGTGCAGCAGGTTCCCAACAGGAGGTTCAGGAAGAACAACTGATAAAACCCTCCACCCACATGGAATACTGATTTGGGCTTATGAAGTGGCTTGCTGGCTGAAATTCCAGTCAAGCCCTGTCCAGTACAACTGCTGTGACTTTGATGGTTCTAACCAGAATTCTGAAGAAGCTGCTTATTCCTTAAAGCCCTTACAGGTGGTTATCTTTTTTCCCCACCCTTTGCAGAAATTTATTCTTTGCCTAAAAACAACTCTTCCCAATTTGAACAAAGGTGGTAATAACAATAATAAAAATAAAAGATAGGATAGTGGAAAAAGAGATGAGAGACATACAGACAAGCTCTTAATACCAACATTCATCATCCTCTGCATAGACCTGACGACTTCCCTCAGTCCTTCTCTACCACAGTGACTGTTTCCTGGTGCACTGGACCAAGGGAAAGATTTGATTTCACCTTCAGTGCTGCCTCCATGTAATACCAGAAAACCAAATTCTCTCTTTTTCACATTTCCTTTATTCAAAAAAGTGAAATTGCTCTGTTTCCTCTTTAGGACACGGTATCACACACTGCTATTAAACTGCACTGAAGAGCTAATATTTTTATATTAAACTTCTTTTGCAAATATCAAAGTCTACAAGCACCAGGCACAAAATCTAAAACACGTAATGACCTCTAAATGTATTTTAAAACCAAACTCAGAACAAGAGTACAATATACAGAATATCCACATTAATCTCCACCCCTTCCCAGGAAAACCAAAGCTAGCAGCAGTTTGTCACAGCTGTCAGTAACATACCTCAGGTGCACCTGCTATCTTGAGTTGCAACATCCCTTTTCTGTCCTTGTCTTCACTGTTTGAATACTGAATAGTTTGCACTTGATTGAAGTCTGCCAAATGAGTTGGCTGCAGAAAAAACAAAAAAAAAGTGTGTGGGGGGGAAAAATCAAAATTACAGCAAAATACCTCACCTTTATCCCTGATGCTGCAAAAGCACATGGAGACTATGATCTCCAAACTACACTTGCAGAAATCTGTTCCTCTGCTTCTTGCTACAGTTCCATCACCACTGGCTAAGAACACACACAGTTCTCCAGAGTGCCTGGAAAATTAATCCAGCACCACCGCTGTGCCCACAGAGGTCACTGTTGAGTAACTCCAGGCACACACCGAAGTGAGAACAACCTCTTGGATGTCAGGAGAGAAAAAACCCAACGGGTAAACCACATGAGTGCCTGTGCTACTCAACATCCCCTCCAGACTACTGGAAAATGTATGTTCTTATCCCACACCACGAGCCAATACCTGACCAACAGCTGTATCTGCTGAGCTCTGGCTCTCCTGGGTGGAATCCTGTGTTTAACCCAGAGATCACACTTGTCACTCCCCTCTGTGTGACAGTTCAGTTCACAACAGGTCATGGTTGCTAAGGCAGTAACTGAGAAGGAAACCCCCCCAAACAGCAGCAGACTTACATTTGCACCCTTGTCTGTCAGGTAACTGATTCCTTCTTCTGGGCCAATTGCCAGTTCCACTGAAATAATCCAGCTGGACTTCAGAACCAGAGGAGAAAAAGACAGGGCAAAATTTCAACATGGAGACAAAACCTTGCTAAGAAATACTACCCTCCATCGTCAAGAGTTAAAGGTTTCAGTAATTAACAGCTTTTTTTAAGCTCTTCAGACATTTCAGACATGTATTAAAATCAAGTAATTCTGTAAGCAGCAGAACCCCTCATGACTGGTTTCCGGGGGATCCCTGCTACTCAAAATGCATTTCCATGTGTTTTATCTTAGGTCTACATGAGAACTGTGAATTTCCTCTATTTCCTCTTCTCACAGACACTGATGTTCAAGTTCTAATTTCCACTTGAGTGTCCATTTTCACAGAATTTGCAGCCTTACAGCCCTTCCTCAAAATTGTTTTGAAATGGGTAGGGATTAACAGGCATTAGAACAAAATTTACTAAGAGAAGAAGCTGAGAAGCCTCATTTCCTCATGAAAACAGCTGAAAAAAGTGCTTGACTACCACGAGCAAAGCACCAATAAAAGTATTTAATAGTGAACAACTCCTACCCTACTAATGAATGGAGGGGTTTTTTAAAACAGAAAATGGAGAACGTTCTAAAAAAAAAATCAGTAAGTACGTTTTGTTGTTAATGAAATCCAATCGTCTCTACATCAAAACAGGAACCAAGCAAACAATTATTGCAGAACTAAGCAAAAGAAATTAGATTTACAACAGCACGTACTGTGGTGACTGTCACATTCCTCTACTTACACCCAGAGCACACTTGAAGCATTCCTTGTCAAATCTGTACACTGGAGACAGGATCTCAAAGAATTTCAAAATACTTTCTTCTCTATTGAGGTTGGCAAATTGTCGAAATGTTTGCTGGATTAACTTCCGTAGTGTTTTGGCCTGGGAATTAAAATATTCAGAGGACAACTATTTTAAATCTCACCAGCGAGAGGCATTTTAAGGGTTTTGGTCGCTCAGCAGCACGAACAGAGTCTTTATCAATCAAAAGCAGACAGTTCTCAACCAAAAAAAAAAAAAAAAAGAAGTTTCAAAATATAAGTAACAGTTCTGCCTTTTAAGTTTCTGCTGTATTATAAAGGGGATGTCTAAACTAATAATGTCTTCAATAAATTATAGTAAAAGACAACATGTTACTCTTTCCAGGAATGTTTTTTTTAGATTCCTCGTTCCTCCAACTTCTGAACTGAGTACCAATACAAAACCACAGCAATCTACACCTTCATACAAGGTTTTAAACTTCAATCACCCTTCTCTCTCTGGCCTGGTAATAACAAGCCAGCTGTAATCTCTGCACACAATAACTTAAGACTATCTATTACACAGTGGATTCTTTCAGTCTGACAAGATGCAAAGTAACTTCTGTATAAAAAGGTAAAATTTAAATAGTAAGCAAAATGTAAAAAGTAAGTAGATTAACTATTTTAACTATATTGCATATAATTTTATGGACTGTTTTCAGGGTGTAAATAACCACTTAGAGCAGTACAAATCAACCTTCCAACATCTGGGACAGAGCAAGACACCTAATCACACATCCTGACAGAGAAAACATGTAGAGGATACAAGAACTACAAGGACAGCTGTACCAAGATCTATGAAAAGTGAAGTATCTATCTGTATATAACATATAATCCCTGGAAAGGTTGCCACTCATGAAACTAGAAACAGGAGCAATCAGGTATCCAGAATTAAAACACCTGCCCGAAGTGACTCAATGGACTTAAAAACCCTCTTAGTAATACCATTTCTAAGATACCTTCCAACAAACAACAACGAATAGAAGCAAAACCATCCTGTCTTTGCAAGATGCCAAGGTTAAGACAGGAATTCCCATTGTTCCTGCACCCAAATATAACTGAATGTTCCATTGTAGCAGCAGTGAAACTCTTTTATTCTTTCACTTTGCCTGTTAAAGCTCCGGGCGCTAAACAAATATCAGCTTCCTTTTCTCCTCAGCACTTCCAGCCAGATCAGGCACTCATTTTTAGTAAAAAGCCTTAAAGATAGAGCCTTCAGAAGTCAAAATAGCAAGAATTTTTTATCAGGAGCGTTCAGAAGGAACTCCAGTAGCAATGATCCAGGGGTGTGGCATATTCACATCCAAAATGATGATCGGTTCTGCAATGATGCGTACACAGGCTGAAAAAAACCCCTGTACAGACTGTTGTAAAGTTAACAAAGAAATCTGTCACTCTGGTCTAATTTCAAATTGTTGTGTCAATTTAGCAGAAGCTCACACCAACTATCAGGTGGATCATTACTCTAACAAGGCTGCAGAGAGCTGGGTAAGACAACAGAGCATCTGGCAATCAGGAGAACTCCCTTCTGCGCCCAGAGCTGCCTCAGACTTTGTTGGGACTCACACATCCTACACTGGACCTTTCTGTTATCTTTATTTTTACTGAGAAAACCAACATCAAGGGAACTGCAAACTGCAAACCTCAGCTGTAGCTTATCACCTGGCAAATATCAGGATCAAGTCACTACAAAATAATAAAAAAAAAAAAGCCTGCCAGCTGAAGGTGTCCCAAGTATTTCAGCCACTCAGTTGTTGAAAGATACTTTATTCTGTCCATGGTTTGTTTTCCTGACCTGTTCCCACATCACCTTCACTGCCACGGACACTGACATGTGTTACCTGGCTTTTTTCAGTCCACCAAGGAGAAATAAATGGCCAGTCTTCGCGAACGAAGAACCGGGGAAGGTCTTTCCACCTTCCAGCCTGCGCATTGGATTTTTTAGGTGAGACACAGTGTGCGCGGAACTGAGCCCACCCTTTAATCCTGAGGTTCATCTGCCGGGGCCAAGCGAGCTTGGACGGTGGCAGTGAGGTCCTCAGGATGTAGATGGATTGCCTTACGGGCTAACGAGCTCCATCTGCCCAGGGAGTGGCCCCGACCGCGAATCGAACCCGGGTCTCGGCAGTGACAGCGCCGCGTCCTCAACCACTAAACCACCAGGGGCTCCCATACCAAGGAGAAATACTCCTCATTTTAATGTTGAGATCATTAGCAAGGTATAAAGATAGAAAGTCAATTAGAACCACAGATTGGTTTGGGTTGGAAAGGACCTTAAAGATCATCCAGTTCCATCTCCCTCCCATGGGCAGGGACTATCCCAGTTTTATCCACTATCCCAGGTTGCTCGAAGCCCCATCTAACCTGGCCTTGGACACTTTCACAGCTTCTCTGGGAACCTGTTCCAGTGCCTCACCACCCTCACAATAAAGAATTTCTTCCTAATATTGAATCTAAAAACTACTCTCCTTCAGCCTAAAGCCATTCCCCCCTGTCCAATCATCTGCCCAAAGTGCCTCTCCCGCTCTCTTGGAGCACCTTTAGGCACTGCAAGGGGCTCCAGGGTCTCCTTCAGCCTTCCCTTTTCCAGGCTGAACAGGCCCAAAAAACACCCCTCCTCCATAACAGGAGGGCATTTATCAGAAATATCTGCAAATGGCAACTTCTAGGGACATGCACTGAAAACTTGCTCTTAAAGGCTTGTCTAAGAACCATTTTCTCCCCCTCTGCATTTGTTCAAGGCAGAGAGAATCAACAGAAATAAGTAATTTCATATTTCATGGCCATCAGGAGCCCTCCCTTGCCTGCCAGTTCAAAATCATTGGCCTTCACAAAGTGCAAGAGTCATTTAAGAATTTGGACCAATCCTAGATTATTTTGAACGGGGATTTAATTTTCATTAAAAAGCAAACCCGCTTTTCCTTCCCTTGCTTTTCCTCTTCATCCATCCGGAAAAGCTCCACCCCATCTTCACCTTCTGGCAATTTCTGCCTCTTCTTTCTGCTACTCTGAGCCCCTTTCAGGGTTTCTGAAGAGCAGTTTTCTTGCTCGGTCAGTTTTCTGGCTCCACAGTCCCATTTCTGAGACAGTTATTCATACTTTTACGTCTGGAGCCTTTCACCACAATTTCTCCCCTCAGCAGAGAATACAGTTTCAGATAATTGCTTAAATTAAAATGCAGAGGGATTACTTAAATCCACTTGACTTCATTAGCTCCCGATTTTCAAAAGTCTTTTGAAACAAAACCCCGCCATGACAGACCTTTTCTATTTACCCATTTAAATCACAATGCAAATCTGAAGCTGAATTCTATTATTTCTATAAAGCCCCATTGCCTACACCAAAACCAGCTCCAAAATAGCAATTTATAACTTGTACTTTCATGTATGAATGGTAATAGGTATCTTAACCAAGACATTCGCATCAAGGTGGCTGGAGCTGTAAAATACTTGGTGACCATTCCTAATCCCCTTTTTCAACCCATGTTGAGAAAAATTTGCATTTTTCACTCTGAGAACATATGGACTTCAATGGGAGCAAGATTCAAGTAACGTTTATAGTCTTAACCAGGATTAACATAAGTAGAAATTACTGGAAATCTTCCTTGAATGAGCTGGATAGAGTCTCAAGCAAGGAAGGCAGAGCGTGTCTTATGAGGTTGCCAGTAAAATACGCTTTTTTCTGCCCCCTTCCTCTTTCTCCAGAAGTCTCACTTTTCTTTTGAGGAAGGAAAAAAAAGAAAAAAAAGTTATGTGATACATGAGGATCCAAGGACTCGTTTTGCATTTCTGTCCCCAAGGTTTGAGGGGCAGAGCTGTGCCCCTCTCCCAGAAGCTCTCCAAGGCCACGTGAATCCCTGTTATCCCAGTCCTGCCAGATGCACAGCTGTATTACCGGGATTTAGATCCTACCAATCCGATAAACAGCTTGGATGTTTTCTCACCAACTGCACAGCAATTCCCTCAGGACTATACAGTGAAAAGGATAATGCAATTTTCAGATTTCTGACACTTTTTGCTTTAAAGTAGTATAGGATTGACTGGAACTATAATTACCTTCACTGAATCGAGTAAACTCTTCGGGAAAAAACGTCTCAAACCAACATCCTTCCTGAAAAAAAAAAACAAAACCACATGGCATTAATATCAAAAACACGGTGTAATATTATATTGCTCTTTTTCAGGGTGGTGTTTTGGGTCTGTTTTCTGTTTGTTTTGCTTTTTAACTGGCACATGCAATATAGTAAACGATTTAAATTGTAAAGGCCGTTGGCAATCTCAGATCAACACAAACAGTACCGTTAAAACTCCAAGCACAGCCACTCCATGGCAAATGTGGGATAGCAGCACCTTCTACTTTCAACCCAAAAGGATATTGCATTTAAACAGGTACCTCTGTGGGAAGTCTCTTACTTGAAGTGTTGGCTTGGGCACTGAGGAGCTTTGAGAATAAAACCAGCTCTTCATAAATGTTATAAAAACTATAGTTTAAAAAACTATCCTTACAGCATGTAGTCAGGAGGGAAGGGGGCAACATGGAAGTGGAAAACTGATAAACCCCTATCAGAATGGAGCAGGAGACACAACAACACAGACTCACAGAATGGTTTGGGCTGGAAGGGACCTTAATGACTATCCAGTTGCCATGGCAGGGACTCCTTCCACTACACCAAACTAATCAGAGCCCCAACCTGGGCTAAGGAATCCAGGAATCCAGGAATCCATAGAGGAGTCCTCATGATATCACCTCACTAAGCCTGTTGACTTCCATTCCACTACTGTTCTACCCTCTGAAGAACTATAATTTAAGTTTTTTTTAAATTTCTATGGTCATTTTTTCCTCATACCGAACATCCAACACTAAAATTCACAGCTTTTTTCTTCCATGTAATCTCACTTCCTATATCTCTAAGTCAGGATCCTAATTCTGCCTTGAATGCTGCAAACTAAATTACATCAAGTTCACCTTCACACCTACAAATAGGGTTGCAGCCCTGGTCTGAAAACCAGAGCCATCAGATTAAATATCTGTGTGATGTGCAGCACGTAGTTTGTGTCTAAGGGGTGTTTGTGCCACTACAACTAAACATGAGCTTCAAAATAAGTCCCTGAGAAGTTGCCAGGGATGTGTTGGTGCAGAAGATGATCCCTGCACAACCAGGTGTAAAAACACTGTGTGACCGTGAACTACAGTATCAGCAAAATACTAGCAGGTAGAGAAGGAAAAACAAAGTGAAAAGTGTAAATAGGAAAATAATTTACATCCTTTGCCTCTCAAAGGCATTACTGACTTTTTTCCCTTTAAATTCAAGAGGTTACCATCTCTTTCAAGCACTCTTATCTGCTTCTGGAACAAGTATGAAAGCAAGCTTTCCATGCTTTGAACACGCACAGAAATACATCTGGAATTCTTACATTTGGCAAAGAAAGGAAAAGCCTTTAGCAAGCAGAGATATTCAGGATTTATTTACTGCTACCTAACGGCACAAGAACAAAGCCGGCATAAAAGTCAATACGAGAAAGCTCTCTCAAAAAAGAATAAACCAGGGTATTTTTAAAGCTCTCTGAAGATGAGTAGAACACAATTCCACACTAAAAACCCTCCTCAGCTCAGAGGAGCAGAACGTTCCTGTGCACATGAACACTGGCATCTGTGCAATGACAGTAAGCTGCAAGATTATAAAACTTCCATAAAATGTTAATTCCTTTGATGCATTTCTTCTCAAATGCAAATGATATGCAGTTTATCATCCCACACAGTTAAAATGAATCTCACACACTATTAGCATCTCAGTAATATGCAGAGACGTTTTGACAAGGGATGTATTAGTTTAACACTAAGCATTTGAGAGAGAGATGGTGGTTTTTTAGAAATAAAGCCCCTGCATCACCCCGGTATTCCACATCTTAACACTCCTGCAGCACCTGGCTGTGACAATCTCATTTGACTCATCACTAAAACAAGTTGTAGAGTGGCCTTTTGGGCTGATCTGAGTGCAACAAATTGAGAAGAAGTTCTTACAAAAGACCGCAACTCTTAATAATTAAAATTTATTAATAAAACAGTGTTCGACTGAGACCGCAAATTTATTTACCGGAGGAGAAATTAACACAACAACCACACAGATTTAATGCCCTGCTCCTCAACAACTTATGGATACCTATAAATAAAGAGAACAAACACTGGATATGGGAACATCCAAGCAGTTTTAAACACACAACCTCCACACTCCTGGCCCAGCTGTGCTGCGTGGGGGTGAAATGGCCAACAAGGGAGACACCAACTCAAACATCTGGTTCCTGATTGCCAGCAAGAGATAATGAGATCCTGGTTCATACAGCTCTGCTACAGCTTTGTGTTTAACCTCATCCACTCCAGCCTCCTCGTGGGCTTAAATGCAGAGTCTTTTATTTTTAATGTATAAACTTCAATAGGATTAATAAAACACCCATCTACAAATAGATGATGCCGCTTGTCATGTAAGATAAGCAGCTTTAGGCAATGTATATCTTTGTTTGTAGTTTTCATCTCAACCGAAGTTACAACAACAAAGTAACATCAGATTAACATAATACACTTTAACATGCTTTTTACCAAATTGTGGCTGCAGCTGTTCCTTCCTATAGCTCCCCTTTCTGTCGTTGTAATTATCCCCGTTCCATGTTAACAGGCTTCACATTTATTACGAAAGAATTCTTCTTTCACTCCATGAAGGCCCAACTATTAAAGGCTACTTAACAGTTTGATTCTATCTACCATTTCCCATCCAGATCTGGCTTTGTATGACAATCTGATCAAAGACAAATATACATCAAATAGACATCTGACAAAGACAGGCAAGGAGCAATCACACCCAGTGGGGGAAAAAAAAAAATAAAAGGGCAATTTAAAAATTGCTCTCAGTTGGTAAAGTGCCTCATGATGGACTAAAACTAGCAGCCCCCCCTAAAAAATTAACAAAAAGCCTCACTTGAGCAATAAATATTTCTTGTGTAGTTAAATCTTTATGGGCTACTAAGGTGGTAAGATCAAACTGGTACATTTTGGGAATCACACTGGCACTTTCTGCAGACCCTTATTAGGTTGTATTTATCTATACTATAGTCAGTTGAAGGTGTTCTCATCCTTCATTTCTCCCAGCTAAATCCCAAACAAATCACATCTTGCTTCTCAAAACCAGGATATTTCTACTAATGACTTCAGGCCAAAAACTGAAGTCCTTAAAAAGTATCCCTGTTTCAAACAAAACCAAGGCTTTAAAAACTCCACATAGAGAGAGGAGCACTACAGAAATACCAGGTACTCTACAGATAAGCAACCAATTCATCAAAGTTATCTTTCTATTAAAATCAAATAATTTCCTCAAAAATCCTTGTGAACTTATTGACTGTGGTGTAAAATCCTTTCTTCCACCTCCCAATGTTCTAATTTCACACCTCTAAAAGTCAGCACACACTGTCATTAAAAACAAGGTAAAAAAATAGAGACTCGATTGCTACACCGACCTTTTATCCCAATTTTATGTTAAACTGCACAGCATCTTTTCACAAAGGTAATTGGTAGTGACGAGCATATCATCGGTCTGAATGTCTGAAACTCATTCCACTGTGTAAATACAAATAAACCCAGTTTTCAACCCCTGAAGCTTCTAAAGGAGTTTGGTTTGTCTGCACCGAGGCCGTCTCCTGTACCACGTGATCAAGCAGCCAAAACACTCTCAGTACAAGGATGCTCCTTGGCCTTCCTCAAATTTGGGACACACAGATAAATCAGGAACTTGCTAATTGCAAAGTCACAACTCAGAGAATGCAAACTGGACAAACCAGGGAAAACACCACCACGAACATTCTCAAGTTACTCGAACTTTTCCACAGATGGATGACAACCAAGGAATGCAACTGGGCACAGAAATTTAGCAACAAAATCACCTTTGAACCAGGGCTGATGAACCCCATAAGCATTAGCAAAATTGCTAAAAATCATAATAAGCCAAGTTTAAACAACTCCAACCGTGTTTCACTGGACCACAATTAAGGATGCTCCTCCTACTTCTACACCTTCATAGGTTCCATCATCATCATCTTACTTTAAAGCATCTGAACACACTTGGAATTAAAAACTACGTTCTGTTATTGAATTTAATGTTCCTGATGAAAGAAGAGAGTTCAAACCTGAAGCTAGAACACAATACTTACTCTAACACTTCATAGTTGGACTTCTTTTCTAATGCATTGCCTCTCATCTCTCCGTAGGATCTCCTGAAGTCAGGAAAGATATTTGAAAGTAACAATTATTGGAGGATCCAGCCTAAAAACTACAACATCAATTTAGTCAAATCTTTCACTTACCATCAGAGAACGTTGCCAGAATACATTACAATATAAACAGCAGTACATTATTCTTCTACCTCAACATTTTACAAATTAATTGCATTTTCAGAACCACTTCAAGCCACTGCTGCTACCAAAAGGAGTGACCCAACCTGCCCTTCATCAGCTCCTCTTCACATGCAGCTGGACTTTTGCAAGAGGACTCTGGGCATGGAACAGGGAGAACCAGAAGAAGCAGGGCACGATGAAAACTGAACTCTTTCAATCCAGGCATATTCACATTAAAAAAAAGAATGAATAAATAAGACAAGCTGCTGCCAGGAGAAGGCTGGGACTGTTGTTTTCACAGAGAAAGTGGACCAGGAATGCTCCTGGTAAGAGTCTTGGTGGAAATGTCTCATGAAAATGCTCTGAAGAGCCACAGTTTTTTTCCACAGGGAGAGCAGGACTTGGCTGACGACACGACCACGGATTATTACACTCCTTACATGTTTCAAAAAGAGGCACCAAGGATTTTGTAAGGAGTTTCCAGGCACACAAAAGAATTTTTGTTTGCTCTGGGGTTACCAGCAAAACTTGTAACAAAGACATCAGGTTCTCCTGTGATACCTGGGCAATTTCATAAGCTTAAATTTTGTTTTAATTTGGAAAATGCTGTTCAAAGGACACTTTTATTCTCTGCTAACAACTTTACATTTGTCATTCATTTCTTATCAATTTCACTTCTTCCCTAATCTCCCTGTTCGAGACATCAGCAGAACTAAAGCAAACGTTTCAGGTTTCAAATTCTCCATAAATTAGCAAAACCCAACACATGCATTTCAAAGCTGGGAACTCTCTCAAGGATCTCTTAATCTGATATATTTATCTTTATTTTCCAGCTGTCTATACAGTTGACAAGAACATCAAAAACACGCAAAAGGATCCTTAAGATTTAATCATTCCAAAACAGCACATTAAAAATTGAGTAAATACAGAGAGGAAAGGTAGCAGCATTTATCTATAATTACATTCTTTAGCTGTAGGATTTATATATGCAGAATCACAAGACTATTTGCTAAATAACACCACAGATGCAATTTTTTTTTTTGAGCATACTTCAATGTGCTCTACAGGCCTTTGAATTATTCAGATGAAGAATTCACCCAAAAGGCAGTATCAAGATGTAATTAATTAAAATTTAAAAATAATGTTAATTTTAAAACCACTAGAAATTGGTTAAAATACAGTCTATTCAGTTTTTCTTCAAATTACTTTGTAGCAAAAAAAAAAAAAAAGAAAGGTCTTATGATGTTTTATTCAACTCTACCAGTCAGAAATTGATTAACTATAAGCAGTTCCAAAATTAATGTATATATTCTGTCAGAAAGATGTTGAATAATAAATTAAATTATCAGCTTACCGGATTTCAAGGCAACCTAGTTTCAAAGCAATTTCCTGGTCCACTTGATCTGCTATTTCTAACATATAGTCATTTTTCACCTACAGCAAAAGAAGCAGGCAGGCATCACAGAAAGGTCAGTTCCAGCACAGACTAAAACACTGCCCAAACTACTTTAAAATAAATACATCTTAATTTTTTTTTTCCAATGACTATTCACAGTGCATGAAGGGGGAAAAAAAGGAAGTTACTTTCATATTCTCCACAAATGAGTTGCACTTTGGTAAGAAACCCATTTCAACCCCAATGAACTTGATTTAAAAATTCTTTCTCTACGTCAATATTTTCTGTGTTTTATTAAATATAATCAGAATCTTCCCAGGAGGCTGAGCAGGGGGTGGCACCTGCATTCAGGCTATGAGAAGCCAGGCTGTGTTCTTGAACCATCTTGGGCAACAGGATTTTATTTTGTAGGTGGGTCTACGTGCAAAGAAACCCAACAAATGCCCGGGCATTACAGTGAAAAATATAAAAACAGAAGTTAAAAGAGTAGTATGTGCAAACTGTACTGCACATGACCTAAAATAATGCCTGAACTGGCAAGAAGAACCACCATGAATGAAAATAGACTGTCACCAACTATTGCAGGAAATGCTTTATCACATGTCCTGGACTAGTTTTATTTACCAACATGGATGTAGGCAGAATGCTGCTTTTTTGAGGTAATATTTTCAGCACATTGGAGTAAATAACTTATACAGTTACAACAAAATTAATTACAACAAAAAAACCCCAGACAGTAAGAGAGAACAGAATCAGCGCTGAGGAACTTCACTCTTTTTTGCACAACAGGTGCTCTTCCCCAGTAACAAATCTCTGCAATAGTTCAGCTTTTCCTTAACAGCTCGTGGTATCCTCTATGAAATGCTGAAGTTGCTATTGAGATCCTAAAGCTGCAGAAAGTCCCAAAATACCACAAAAATCCACATGAGTGACTCTCAGATCAAAGAGGAGATGATGCACTCTGAAAGCAACACGTTTCACAAAACGGGGTTTTTGAGTGATGACAAGCTGTGAGGAAAACTATTTCAAACTGCTACTGCTATGACACTCCTAATTTAAAAGATAAGGAAGTACAGCTGTGGGTTCAACAGCTGGAAGTGCTCTGGAGTCAGCATCCTCCTCCTAACACAGGAGCATCCACCTCAGCACTCCCTCAGCAGCTGGATCCAGTCCCGGACTTGAAACCAAAAATCCCTGAGACCTCCCTGGTTCTGAAACTGCATGAAAAGTTTTAATTTGTTTTTGAAAGATGCGAAAGAAGAAATATGATAAACTGTGCAGGAGTGAGAAAATGAATTACTACGACAGCTGAAATGTGAGGGGAAAAAAAAATCTCCTTGCATTTGAATTCATCCAGGAACTCTACATGACAAAACAATGAGCTTTTAGCTCTTCTCAATTCAGTTCCTACAAATACTAATGAGACAGGAGAATAATTGTCCTTCAGCATCATGTAGTGTGCTATTTGTATACACATATGGAAGTAATAATTCTGTATTCCCATGGTAATGATACACAAAATACGCAGAATTCATAATTCGCCTCTCCATTATGCTCACAATTAAAAACCAAAACCAACAAACAACCTCTCATGTGCAACAGCCTGCATTTTGAATTTTTCTGGTAACATTTAAAAAGGTTTATCTGATTGAAGGTTAAAAGAAAAAGTCAACCATAAACCACAGACATATTATATATCTGATAATTCCAATGGCTTAAAGTGATATAAACTGAGATGCATCTTCCAGGAAGTCAGGATGTTTTCATTGTGTATTTTCATTCAGAACCATGAGGGTCCCTGAGTGCAGGGTGTCCTGAGCTAGCAAAGTACACAGTTCCTGTTCCAATGCATGAAACATCTTCTAACTTATTAAATAATTTACAAACCACAAGGGATAAATCAGGACCAGCGGAAATGGCCTCAGGCTGTACCAGGGGAGGCTCAGACTGGATATTAGGGAAAATATCTTCACTGAAAGGGTGGTCAGGCATTGGAACAGGCTGTCCAGGGAAGTGGTGGAATCTGCACCTCTGGAAGTGTTCAGAAAGAGCGTGGATGTGGCACTGGGGACGTGGTTTAGTGTTGGACCTGGCAGGGATGGGGTGATGGTTGGGCTCAATACCAGCTGAGGTCTTTTCCAACCTAAACGATTCTGTGATTCTATAAACAGTACAACACAATAACTTGGACAAAAAATAACTTCACAAAATCCCTAGCCAGCCTTACATCCACCCAAATGAAATACCCACTGCCTACATCACTTACATTTAATTAAACTTTTTTTTTTTTTTTTTTTTACTACGCTTTCAATTTTTTGAACCATTTCAACAATTTTGCATCACCAGGAAATTTCAGAGCCATTACGCATCCATTCCTTGAGGGGATCAGACACCAAAAAGAACTGGCCATAGGAAAGTATCTTTTCAGTCCTGACCTATAAAACTCCCCCTTGCAGAACTGATGCTAATTCAAGGCCCAGTGCATCCTGATCTGATGTGTGTTCATTTATCTCCACAGCTCTTGCCTTGTGGATCCCAGTACTCCAGAACTTCATTTGTTAAACTAAACAGCTTAAGAACATCTCCAGTGTCATACAAACGTGGTTTTAAAACGCTGCCAGCCTCAAAAAACTACTGGTCCATAAATAAATCAGCAACGTTACCAAACATTTTGGGGTTTATTTCCTCGTGCCCTCTGGCTTGGGAGCTTTCACAAATTCCAGTCCTATCTTCCTCACTTAGACCCTGAAACCACAGGACTAAGAAAATTTAAAAGACCCTCCCCCAGTCCAACATTTTGGAAGAAAAAAATAAGTATTTTTCACTATATACAGCTATTTATTTTGGTGTTTAAATTCTGGAAGGTATGCAAAGAGATTAAAAGCTTCAGGAAGCCTCTGGCCACAGTCTAGTGGTCTAGGTTGAGCAGTGTCCTATTATGGATATCAGAGGAAATAAATTGATAGAAGGAATTAATTTTATCTTTTTTTTCAGAAACCTGCCCACACACATTCTTTAAATCTCACTAAGGAAAAAAAAACCCCAGCAGATTCAATTTCTACTCCCAGAATACTAATGAGAACATCTCTTATCACCTTTAATTTGGCTTGACTATTCTCTTTGAGATGGCATCAGATCCATGCACGAACTAATGCTCGTGCAGAGGTTAGATAAGAATTTTGTAAGAGGTTCAGCACAACCTCCTAAGGAAAAAGCCTGAACAAATATTAAGTGGAAGAGATACAAGAGATAATTTAATGCTAATTAAGTGCACTGCCACAGGCAATTGAATACTGTTCCTAGAAGCCTTTTGTGTTTGCTCAATTATGACTTTTATTATTATTATTATTGTTGTTAATACAATTAAACAAGAGAAATGAGAATATTTTCTGCCTGTTTCAGACAAAAAAGGCCCCACTTTCAAGAGTATAAAGCCTATACACACACAAAGACACAAAACCTGAACTCTTACAGGTCTAACAAAATCTATCAGGTTTTTTTTCTGTATTTATTACAAATTCACATGTTAAGAGGGAATGAATCCTGATCTCTGGGGGTCTGGAGATCCTGTTATCTGTGAGTTCGTGTCACACCTGCAGAACTGCCCTCCTTGGTGGTATGTGCAGACTTTTATTTATTACTTGGAAATTCAGCTACCAGTGTGCAAGGCCTGGAGGAAGGCTCATGAGTACATCAAGAGATACATTTTATATACATAAATATAGATATCTACACACACACACACAAAGATAAAACTACATGAAGTCTGCAGTAATCTCAAATACTTCATGGTCACAATATTACAGCAATAAAAATGTGCCAAATTAACAAGGCAAACCCCTGGATTTACACCAGGATTATGAATTCAACAGCTAAAAGGCTACATACTTTTTAATTCCTAACAATCAAACCCCAAAATATGATGCCTGGGCTGAATCACTTTGGTATACGTCGCTTGCAACACACCTGCTTCCCCTGACTGACTCGTTTTGCATTCCAGCATAACGTGCTTATCTGAGGAAAAAAATATACTGGAAATCAGTTTAAAGGAGGAGAGGGACCAAAATAATTTCTTGCTGCAAACTGTGGTGTTGATTTCAAACACCTTTTCCCTCAGCTTTTTTTTTAATGTTCTAAGAAGTTTAAATCAGGTGTACAGTCAAGCAGGTGTATGGTTGGGGGGGGGGGGGAAGGATTAATGTCCTTAAGTTCCATTAAACATGGTACAGTGGAAATGCAAACTGCTCCAGGCTTCAGGATGAGCACCAGGGCAGTGCCAGGGGTAGAGGAAGCAACTCTACCTGCACTTGCTCATTCACTGGCTGGCAAATAAGAATTAAAGTGCGACCTACACCTCCCATTTGGAGCCAACTTCTGGGTCAGGACAGCCACAAAGAGCCCACCACAAGGAAGGGATGCAATGTGGGGAAAACAGGAATGCCAAACACAAACGCGCCCCTTGGAGGCAGGAAAAAAGTGCTGAAGTGTCCCGACAAAATAAAAAAGGGAAACAAAATTGTCACCCCCCGCCCCCAACATTCAACACCTGTGTTCTGTGAATACATGCTTAGAAAGGGAAGTATTTAAAGCAAACATGGATTTAGAAGCCCGACACAATCCTACACCATAACATATTTCCTGACATTCAGTGAGAGTAACTTTATTCACTTTCTACTCTTAACAATATTTTTAAAATATTTTCTATCACTGTTCTTCATCTTTTAGCCAGAGCCCAGATCTCTCCTCTGTCTCCAGTCATTTGGGCATTAAAAGTTAAAAGATATTCCTAAATCATAAGGACAGAAAGGAGGTGAACACTGAACCGTGAACTGAAAAGCTTTTCCCACATGGAAGACGGGCACATAAACACAAGCCCCGTTTCATTCCTGATGCCAGACTTGTAAAATATTTGTTCTTTTACTTGAATGGGCAAATTACTGATGGTGCCACATCCAGCTCCTCAAAATTTACTAGGAACTAATGGGCAGTTTCCCAGCTACAGAGACGGGCTGCAAATCCCAGATGGAATAATTTAAAACAAAAACTGGAGGCAGAGGGAAGCCCGTGCTGGTGAAGATGGAGAAATCAGAGAATAGCCCCACGCCAGCACACATGATTTAAGGAGAAATCTATCACTGGCCTCGTATTTTCTAGACCAGCTGCTACTTTCAAAAGCCATCTGCTTCATTTTCCTGCACACGAGTTTTTTCTGCAGCTGCACTATTTCAGGGGAAGGTTCACCCAAGCTGACAGGCAGTTCATAAAAACACCACGCTGGATTTGGATTTCTTTATTAAGAACAAGAGTAAAAAAAATTCTGAAGTTAGTAAATGCTTTCCAGGAGTTTAGGGATTTAAAAAAAAAAAACCAACAACAACCCTGCGTACTGTGTCTTAAAAAGATATTTTAGGTTTAAATTCGTTTATAGCCTTAGAAATTATTAAATAAAACGATCAGACTTCACACTGAGTTTTCAAGTGTAAATGCTGTGGAAATTCTTTAGCAACAGTACTATCAAATGGTGTCTCAAAAAGGGCAAATACCAATAATTAGCCACTACACTTGCTTTCCCAGCTCATTTAATGGTACCAAGAAATTTCCCACAGGATAATCTCCAGTTTTTCAGGACAGTTTAAAAATAAGCAATCAATTTTTCAGGCTTTTCTTTCAATGTCTATGACCTACTTACACAACTTACTCCTTTTTTATTTTAATTTTTTTTCCCAAAAAATTTGCATTGCTTTGAAAACTGCATTTACACAACCCTTCAGTGACTAAGTACCCCCTGAAGAGTTAAGTGAACAACCAAAAAAAAATCATCACAACATATAAGATACTTAGATAAGCAAACAAAGAAACAAAATGTCTTCTGTACTCCATTTAGGACATAGCACATGAATAGTAATTATGACCATTTAATGAAGCATGGAAAACAAAGATTTACATTACATCATTTTCTCATTATCCATTTGTTCTATACAGATAATCGTAGCTGGTGCTTTTATATATTCAGAAATTACACACTTCTGTTTAGTTTGTGTCTATTAAAAAAAACCAAACTTCCTCTTAATCATCCTGTATATGCAATAGTTTATTTATTCTCTGTTATTTATCTTAATTTGTTTTCAGCAGCTCAGTTGTGTTCTAGCACCTTCTCCTAAACATTCAATTTTCTAACACTGGCAGGTAGTTCTATGTTTGGTTTTGTATGCTGTAATTCCACCTCAGCCACCACAGAATTCAGCCAGGATCTTTGTTTCACACTTCTGGTGACACCAATCCCACCAAAATCCAAAGACATCATTCCTGTGATTTACCAGTTCCGGCTTCTGTAACACGAAAGACCAGAACACCTCAATACATCCATGAGAAAACCTGATCTTCTACTTATAAGGGACTACAAAAACAACTACTTATGTGGCAGGACAAAAACTGAACTACAGAGCACATTTGTTTTCATCACAATTTCCTGTTCAAAATGAAAGATGTGTCTCTAATCCTGCACTTGCAGCAGCTCCAACACGCAAATCCACCACGATCTTCCGTGGTATCCCAGCAGACAGAACTCTCTCCAATGTTCTGTGGTTTCCACTGCAATCCTTCCTGCAGCATTTCATGCACCACAGAAATGCTGTAAGTGTACCCTGGGACACACATCACCAGCTCACTGTGGAACAGTCACTGTGACTGCTCCTATCTCATCACCAAACTGCAAAAGGAGGTGGCTCCTCCACCCTCGTTTCCCAACAGCAGGTTCTTGCAGGACACTGAACTTTCATCCCTACAAAATCAAAATAACCAGCTGGAAAGAAGAGGGTCTCAACCCACACTACCACAGCTTCGAAAATCTGATGCAGAACCAACCCTGTAAGATTTGTGCCTCTCATCTGCTCTGAATGAAGCCCCATGTGCACAAAAGCCCAAGGCCTGCTCTTAATGTCATCAGGATTTTTAGGAGCCACCTTAATGATCGTAATGGTAGTTTTTAAAATGCACACAGGAGAGAAACACATATGTGTTTCCACCCCTATTTACCCATCTGATAATATTAGACTTGCTACAGGAGATAAGTCAACATCAGGGAAAATTAGGGCTTTGGCCTCATCTAGGGGAGTTAAAAGCCCAGATCCAGTATCAGGATAACATTCATCTGCCATCTGCCCTCAGCTGCTCCTCCTCCTCCTCCTCTCCCAAGGTCACAGTCTCTGTATTATCTAGAGGTGATCTTTGACATCTCTAACTAATTTTGGAAGCTCCCCTCTGTTAATAATAAGGGCATTAGAGATGGGGGAGGAGGGGGAACCAACTTCTGAGGAGGCATTGTTAGGGACAGGCTGGCTAAAAACCACCCCGTCTGTCCGAGCGGGCCGAGCTCCAGATGTCACTGCAAGGGACGCTGTGGCCTCCCAGACCTTCCACAAAGTGGGACTGCCCTCCTGGGAGCCACTCAGGGCTCAACCTACTAAGCAAAGCTCGCTCTCGGCTAATTTTACACTTCTCCTCTCCATCAGGGAATTTTGATTTTCCAAGCATCAATATGAATCAAATTTTGGGTGTTTTTTTTTTCCTTTTTTTTTTTTATTATAGACAACCTAATACACCAACTGGAGAACCATTCTGGACCAGAGCACTGACAAAGACATAAACCCACACGTCAGTACACGGGAACCTGCCCCAAACATTTTAAATTTATCGTGTTGGATTAAGAGCAATTCGTGTAGGACTGCAAAAGAGCCCACAAGGATTATTTTCACCACTCTGGCTGACAGGTGGAAATTTTAAATCAAAGCAGCCTTTTCTCTTTGGCCTGAGCCTGGCTGACCTTTTAAGAGGTGTTAAGGAATAGGAGTAAGTTTTACATTCCTACCACACAGCACTGCTAAGGGAAGGCAGGCACTGGGCAAACAACATTTGGGAGATACCCAAGTAGCTCCACAACTACACAAAGAGCAAAGCCTAAAACAAGAACATCAGCAAAGTTTTGAAAGTGTAAATCAACTCTTTTAGGTAAAAAAATAAGTACTTTATGGAGCAGAGTGAATTTCAGCAACTTCAGAAACCTAGCCCTGTCAAGGAAATCTCAATTAAAATTGCCTTTGCAAGCTGTAAGGAACAGAGAGGTGCCCAGTTTGATTTATATATTTTTTATAAAATCGTATTTTTTTTATTATCTTTTTAAGCAGCTGAAATTCTTACATTTATTGCCACCTCCCTGTAGGGCACAGTTTATGTGTCAGCCATTAACTCTTCCTGAAAGATCTGGTTTGATTTTTTTGTTGTTGTTGTTTTAAACAGACTGCCAACAACATGAACAACGCCAGCTTTTCTCCCTATGTCCTTGATTTCCCTCAAAGCTTTTCCTGTCAAAGTCATTTGCTTTAGGTCTCCTATTTTTATTAGGATATAAGAGATGTTGTTATTTAATTAGGTTAAAGAGTCTAATTCTCAGCCTGCATTTCAAATTACATCTCAGGCACCTAAGCCTTATAAAACTTTAATCATTAAGTTATTACAGTAATTGCTTGGACTTAAAATTTCCTACATGTCAGGGACAGAGTTATAAAAATAATTTAATTTGTATGATGTATTTATCTGTCACAATATAAAGAGATTTTTCATGTCATGAAATACATTTTAAGTTAGAGTATAATCTTTACAGACACTACAGAGACAGAGCCCAAAAGTGCCATTTGTCCACAAGAAACTTTGCCCCCTCTTTTTAGAGGATCTTTTCCCTAAGAAAAAGTATAACAAAACAGTTTTCCTATAAAAATGAACCTTGTCCTTGTCTGATACAGCCCCTATGGCACAGAATTCAGCTCCATTTTTCTCCTGTGCATTACACAAACTTTGGCTCATTTTAAAAAGCAAAATTCAAGACACAGTTCAGTCCTATTATTATATATTCAGTCCTTCATTACATATTACACATCTGAACATCTCCAGGGCAGCTCCACGCTGCAGGCTAAACGAGGCAGCACAGACAAATTCTGCACTGATAAAAAAAACAACCTCTTCTTGTTCGTTGGGATCTAAAAAAACCCCAAAAAGTTACTTTAAAAGTCTTCTGTTTGAAGCACAAGGACAGCAACAATGGAACAGCTGATGCCCAGGAGCTGCCCCCCACCCCCCTCTACAGATGCTCACTCCCTTTTCATCAAGGGATAAACCATCTCCAATTACTGCAGGCTAACATGTTATTCAAGGATAAATGTGTGCAGGCTCTTGCCCCACAATGAAAGGAAGGCAATTCAAGGAGCTTACGTCTGATTCTCATTATCAGAATGTTTTTAAAAGCTGTGTTCTATCTCCAGTTGAGATACGGCTTTTGGTCCCCACTCAGCCACAGTGAACTTCACCAGCATTTATCTAAAGCAACTCCAAGTGCTCCAAAAAAGCACAAGAAAAAGGTGAAGGCCCGTTTTCCTTACTCAAAAACTACGGTTTTTAATTCTCCCTTTTTGTACCTTTACGGTCGTTTCCTCCAAAAAAACATTAAAAGAAATCAAACAACGACCAGCTACCTTTAGTTTTTTGAGATTTACAAAACAGTCAACAGAACTCACACACACACACACACACACACACACAGAGGATGCTAGTTTTTGATAAAACTCACAGTATTTTGACTCAGGAAGCCTGCGCAGTTCAGGTTTAAGGGTTTGGGCACGGGACTGGCGTTCACTTTGGTTTAGGTTTGGGTTATTCAATACCAGGGGACATGGTAGGGACATGAAGGCTGGCACACAGAATCCGTGCAGTGAGCATCTGCCAACTGTGCACACAACCATAAATCTGGCTTCTCCTGATTTTTGAATACTTCAGCCTCACAATTCCAACAGCACTGGGTGGGATCCAATTTGCCTAATTTGGCTGAAATTGTAAGCAGTTGGGCCTGAGGGAGTAATGCAGCTGATGCAGAATCACCACCTAAATGCTCCAGTGACGGAAAAAAGAGAAGACACACCTGAAGACCTGCCAGTCACTACCCCTGACACCCGCCAGAGAGAGCAGGAACAAAACAAAAAGACACAGTTTTAGCATTAGTCTGTTGATCAGAGCTCTCAGCTGGGATTTCAAGTGACACAACCTGAGCACACAACTCCTCCAGTCAAGGGGAATGACCTACACATCAGCCTCTCCCCCATCTCTGAGCCCAGCCTGAGCACAGGATCCTTCAGCGCACCGATGCCAGCAGGACTGATGCTGATGTTATTAACAAGTTGTGTGGGTTTCTCCCTGCACACACACACACACTGACTTTAATCCCCTGCCGTACAGATTGCAGACCAGGGGCACTCTGTGAAAGGCCTCATTAAGTGCCCTCTTTTATACTTCCAATTAGAGCAGCTCACGCCCACCGCAGATGGCAGAGCGACCGCCGCGATCGCGGCACGTCGAGCCACAAACACGGGCACGGGGCCTCGGTCTGCTCAACACTCCGGGAAATAAAGAATATTCAGAAGCACAGAAAGGTCACAGCAATCCTTAAAACAATCAAAAACAAGGAGAAAATAATGACTCGACATATGAAGTCCAGGCTGAGAAGCCTGCAATGCAGGGATTTACCCAGGGCAGCGCTCCCGCTGCAGTGAATGGGAGAAGTCATGCATGTGGAGCCACAAACGTGTGCCAGTTTGGGCTTTAACAGCCTGGTGATGATTGTGGTTTGGGGGGAACTGGGTGAATAAACCCTGCCTGTTGACAGCGATTAATGTAACATTTTGTTATCTTTACAAAACCTCCTGTGCCTTTCTGGAAGATGAAGATCACTTGAGGGTTTAAACTTTCAGCCTCTCTTTCAAACAACGCCGCCGCTCTGCAGCTCAGATTCAAGAAAATAATTTCGTTTCCAAAATCCCCAGGTGACAGGTCACCCTGTTTCTTTTCCTTCCCCGTGAACTTTTTAATTTGATGCTGCACATTTTTAATAAGGCAGACAACACGTGTTGGGATGTTACCAAGTCAGCAATAGGTTCCCAGTCTCATCTTGCAAAGGAAGTCACAGGCAGCATCTGGTCCTCAAAAAAACCTCTCATTTTTTTCTCATTTATAACACACAAGGCAATTTATTTGACTTTCACATCTACAGAAACCGACCTGACCACAGAAGACTTTCTGTTGGATTTTTACAACTGTGTAACTTGGTCCTATGTTCATTATCTCTGGCAGTTATTTCTGTGCAGAAAGCTCAAGGTATCTACGTATTCACATAGAATTTCTGTACAGTCTGTTTTTCTCGCCTAAATACAACGTGATGTGTCTGACTGAGAGCTGTGGTTAGCAAAAGAGGATGCAAAAATGCTGCATGAATGACACGGGAGCAGAATGTGAAAAATGAAAAATCATCTTTCCTTGGTTTTTTTCACCCCCCCTCTGTTGTAGGTCTGGTTTGTGACGCAGCGTTACTGCTGAAATTCTTCTCTTGCCTTCTTTTCATACGTCAGTTGTGCTGCCTTCCCACTTTACCAGATAAAAGTAGTTGTCCTAATTTAACCAAGAAGCCAGGTGAGATTTATGGAGCAAAACAGAATCACGGATAGAGAATGACAGCTCTGGAAAGTTCTGTACCTGATTTCCATGACAACGGAGACCCAAATACCTTGCAGCACCCCAAAACAAAGAACTGAATTTAGAAATACCTGATGATAAGGTGAAGAAAAAAAAGGGGAAGAGAAAATAAGCTGGATGGTGTGCAGAGCAAGGAGACAAGAACCTCTGATCTTCATAACAGAACTGGGACTCAGGGCACTGTCAAACACACACAGCTCTCAGCTCTGCCTATCAAATCACCTTCACAAACCTCCTTGCTATTCTGAGCCACTTGATCTGTTTCTAATGATATCTCCAAATTTAATTACAATGTTAACAAATATTCCTGTGGCATTTCAAATTCCTTGCTGGAAAGAAACAGTTCTGTGAGGCAGAAGTGACAGGGCACTGCAGGCCTGCCAAGGATTGGAACAGGTTAAGTGGGAGTTCAGGAGATCATTCTGGAGCTCATCACCCACTTCTGCCTCCTGGGAAACACAGACCTCCTGTGTTTAAAGCCAGTATGAAGGAAGCCACTTGCTGATAAAAGGAATAAGGAACATGATTTTGTTTTTTCTACAAGAACTCCTGGTAGTACTACAAAGTTGCCAAAATCCAGACATCTTCAGGCTGAAACCAAATATCACAAAGTTCAGTTAAACTAGAATGCTAAGTCCAGAGAAGCACTGCAGAAGAATTGTCTTCTGGGAAGTCAACTCCATCATATATCAATTTAAAAATTGCATCACACACTAAAAAAAAAAAAAATTTCTGTCTTTTCCTAAGACAGGAAGATGTGGGTACAACTGTGCTCGTTAAAGTTAGGGGACAGAGTAACCATTCTAGTCCTGACTCCCCTAAAAGATACCCCCACAAAGTTTTACAGTGAGCTTGTCAGCCTAAAAGCAGATTAAAATAATTAAGAGAGCCTCAAACTAAGAAAATAACCCCTAACAATACAAGCAGAAAAAATATTTGATGGTTTGTAGTGAAACTGTCACTTGCAAAAATTAAGAACTTCAACAATTTATAAAGTGTGAATTAACTGTAAGAAGCCAGTGGAACAACAGTCAATTTATTCTGAGTTAAGACAACTGCACGATTACCTTGTCCTTGGAAAATATTCCTTGCTGTTTCTCAAGGAGAAAGGTGTCATGGGCTTTGTGCCCTTTCTGCTTTATTATGCAACCTTCCATTTTTTCCAGTTTGTGTTTCTGCAGTGATGTGTCACCCACAGAAACAAATCCAGTCCTCCAAATGGAACAAAATCAGCAAAAGACGAAGTAGTAGAACTGAACATACCTGCTGATAGAAAAAATTGAGAGTGGGCTTGTCCTCAGTGAACTGGTTTAGAAATCCTTTTGGCAAATACCGAATTCTCAATTCATACCTGAAAAACAAGAGGAAGAGAATTAGAACTGCTGAGCAAAAAACGATAGTTAAGATTTCCTCACATACAAAAGATGCCTTCAAACTTTCCTAAAAATAAGGATAAAATCAAAACAAACTTAGAATTTCTAAGTAAGGGACAACTTCCTCTGCCCATCAAGAGAACTAAACTGGAATTTACCTGTACATGACATTTCACAGAGGTGTTCACAAAGGACCTTTGTAACAGAAGCAGAGCCCTGCTGCCTTCTCAGAGCTTCTGAGAGAACAGAAACATCAAGACTTGGAGCAGATAAAGCTCCAAATCCATGGGAAGGGAGGCCCCAATTAGGTGACAACAGCAGATGAGCTGCCAGAACCACAACATAACCCCTGGCAACAGCTTTTATCTCTGGTTATCACAAGCAGGTACTCAGAACACTGATCCTGCTGCTCCAAGGGTGACAAACAGTGACACTCCCTGGGGAGCAACATCCTACAGACAGAACAAGGAATAGGACTCTGCTCCAGAGTGATCTCTAATATTCACCTCTGAATTTTCCATAGGTTTTGTAGGAATTTCTCTGTTTCCTGCTCCCTCATTTATCATCAGGACACACACAAAAGCCCAACAAACCGGTTTTCAACCTGGCAGCCCTACTGTTCAAGTTAACAGTACACCACAACTGAGGGAATTTAAAATGAGCCTTGATCCATGACCTCTGCAAATCTGTGTCCCTTCTCAAACCCAAACTTCTGCTTCCAACCCCCCAATTTAGTATTATTGTTTGTCCTGTGGTAACAGACCACAGTGTTTGGCACGCTGCTTGCTTCCTCCTCTGACACATTCCTTCAATGAAATTCTGATGATAAATGTCTCCCTCTCTTTGGCTGGGCCAACACAGCATATCCTAAATAACACTCTTTACAGTCCTTCCCAAAATAAGTATATTTAACGATCTACTCATGATAAGAGCAAGTATTTACAACATTTCACTCTGCTGGCTTCAGCAGGACAAGAACCTCTTTTCAGCAAGTGATCTTGGCTGCCTGTAATCAAGATTTATGTGGGGACTGGGTAAAAAGCTACTAGGAATAAGTGCTGCTTAGGATTCCACTGCAAGTAGAAGTTGCAATATTCTTATTTGCTATGAAATCCTTGAAAATAAATTGTCCTGTTAGAAATGGTTAAAATAAGGAAAACATTTGGAAACTGTAAACAGGGGCACACACTGTACACAAGTGAGGAATACTCAGAGGGACGTTTTTTGTAGTATGGCAATTTATTTCATAATTACTTTGCACAGAAAATATGTTCTTAAATTAAAGAGTCTTCAGGCTATAGGATATATAGGGAAGGTTGAGAACACCTGAGAGATTTGGAATATAACGAGGAAGAAATGTTTTGGGAAGAGGGTGGTGAGACACTGGACCAGGCTGCACAGAGAAGCTGTGGCTGCCCCATCCCTGGAAGTGTTCAAGGCCAGGTTGGACAGGGTTTGGAGCAACCTGGAATAGTGGGAGGTGTTCCTGCCCACGGCAGGGGGGCTGGACTGCATGATTCTTAAAGGTCCTTCTTAATCCAAACCATTCTCTGATACAAGGACACAGCCACGTTCAAACAGAAACATTCCAAGCGACAGTTAAGACAAACTTGCACAGATTAGTCCAACCTGTGAAGGATCACAGAATCACCTTCTATTGCTCATCAGCCTGTATGTTCCATGACACATTGCAGATACTTAATTATTCCCTAAAATTTTAGGTATCAAACTGTACCTCCAGGTATTTACGTGCCAGTGAGAGAAGGCAGCACGAGCACACTGCCCATCTAATTCTGCCACATCCACTGAAATCTACTGCTGGACACCACTGCAGAGACTGACATGGAATAAAACAGCTCTGGGTAAAAGAATTACTTGCTGGATTTTTTGAGGGGCTCTATAACCCAGTGCATTTTGGAATCACAGAGTTGTTAAGGCTGGAAAAGACCTTTAAGATCACCGAGTCCAACCCTCAGTGCAGCACCACCACCATGTTCACCACTAATCCACGTCCTTAAGTGCCACATCCACGCGTTTTCTGAACACTTCCAGGGATGGTGATTCCACCACTTCCCTGGGCAGCTTGTTCCAATGCATGACCACCCTTTCAGAGAAGAAACTGTTCCCAATATCCAACCTAAACCTCCCCTGGAGCACAGGTCTGATGAGGAGCAGCTGAGGGGGCTCAGCCTGGAGAAAAAGAGGCTCAGGGAGGACCTTACTGCTCTCTACAACTACCTGAGAGGAGGCTGTAGACAGGTGGTCTCTCCCCACCCAAGTAACAAGTGTTAGGACAAGAGAAAACAATTTCATGTTGCGTCAGGAGCAGTTGAGACTGGATTGGATATTACAAAATTGGATCCAGGATATTAGGAAAAAGTTATTCATGGAGAAGGGCTGTCAAACAGTGGAACAGGCTGCTCAGGGAGGGATTTAAAAGACATGTAGATGTGGCACTTGGGGACACAGTTTAGTGGTGGCCTGGGCAGCGCTGGGTTAATGGCTGGACTTGATGATCTTAGAGGTCTCTTCCAAACCAAACAATTCTGTGATCCCAGGAAGCAGAACACCATCCCCCTCTCTGGGATAAAGAGGAAAGGCAACCTCTCTCTCCTTTACAGGGACTGTCTTCTTACCTGAGCAGCTGTGAGAAGTGCTGCTTTTTGCAACAGGATCTCCTGAGAGAATCAGGTTAAAGCAAACCAGCTTGGCTGGGACAGTCACCTCGGGTGACCTTCATTACCTATTTATACCCTAATCTCTGACAAAGCCTCTGGGAATAAGGAAGCCGACTTCCAAAGGCCAGCTCAAGGATGGGCTTGATTTCAACACCCTCTAAATTTCCTGTCTTTGAAGTGCAGCCAAGTGATGAGGATGACAAGTCCCTTACAGACCAGGCCTACTTTTGGAGCAAGTATCTCAGCTGCTGATCACCCCCCTCATGTTTGATAAATTATTATTTGAGGATCACTATCCTACTTATTGCCCTGCATCTATACTGGGGTAGAGAAGCACTCTGGCACACAGTGGGCTTCCACTCAGACCTCAGAAAGGTGGGAATCAATATGGTTCACAAGGTGTACAGTGAAGTGACCCTTCCACAGCACAGTGAACATCACTGAGCAGTTCTGAGAGTTTCCCAGAAGCTCCCAGAAGAGCAAGAACAACCTGGGCAGCTGATGGAGCCCCCAAAAAAAGGATGGTCCAACTCTTAACACTTTGAGTCACTGAAAGAAATAATCCCACCAGTCCCAACCATGTAGGTTGCCTCCAGCAGGTTCTGACTCAGTTCACATCAACAGGAAAGGAACAAGAAGAGAGAAGATGGGAACAAAAAGGGGCAGACACATGAGAAGGCTTGTGTGAGTTTAATGAACTGGATCAGCTCACTAAAGGATTAGAGAGGCATTAAGGCTTACAGGACTGGGTAAGTGGAAGCAAGAGGAGGGAGAAGAAGACAGACTGTGGAGAGGAGGGGGACAGAGTTATTAGATCAACTTAGTCCACTGTCCTGCAGGGTGGTCTGGCTTTTGCGTCTGTGCCAGGGCCTTTGCATCACAGCTACCAAAACTTACAGCCCAGCACTGAGAGCACTGGGGTGTCTTCTACCTGTTAAGAGCCAAAGCAGGAATGTCACCTGGTCACAAGGACCTGCTTTACAAACCTTAACTGTAGAAGCAGGAGGTGTCTGCCCTGTGGGGAACTCACTGCGTTCTGAGACACACAACTTGTTACCTGAACCTCTTGGTATCTCCTTTGTGGGACAAAAAAGGGCAGCAAAAGGAACAGTGCTCTGGCACACAGCGATTCTGGAGACACAAAGGACACCACCTGTGACTGCTGCTTAAGGCTCAGTATTACAAAAAATGATGAGGGTTGATGCTATCCGTGATTTGAGTCCCTCATCCTGGTAACTGTGGTTCCCCCAGCTGGAACCTTCATCTGTACCCAGAGATAAAGATGAAAGTTAAGGGTGGAAGGCTCTTCTACCTCTCCTCCTCTTGCCCTTGGCAACATCCCATCATTCAAACAAAAACAGTGTTACAAGCGAAGAGGAATTTCTTCAATAAAAATGTGAGTTTAACACTTGCCTTACTGGCACAAACATTAAAGAGGAAACCCGAAGCAAACCCATCCATTCCAGTCTTTATTGCCTCCCCATTAGAAATCTCTGGGATTTTGTTTGTACTTCACTTGTCACCTGGGATCACCTCACGTGCACAGGTTTACAGGCCTCCAGACAAGCAAAAGTTTGAGTAACAGCTACAACTTAGGCTACTGAAAGTTAAACCTACCAGCAGCAGGGTTACTGCAGTTCAGTCCTGAACAGAAGAACTCTCAGACTGCACTTGGAAGACTCTGGTTATTCTGAAGCAATTACATGGAATTACACTCAAATCATAAAATGCTTCTGGAGGGCTAAATCCTGCACAGCTCAAAGGAGTAAGTCAGTATTACCCAATGTGACATAAAGACTTATGTCCTGAACAAACTATTACAAACAAACAAGTAATTAGAACTCTGATCACTTCGGGCAGCACGATTCAGACCCATTTGGAATTTTGTGATGTTGGACAGGATTATCTTCATACTCAGAGAGTAAAATAAAATGGAAACACGGTATTTGGTTTGATACATTCATGCAAGTTAATCAGCATGAACATTCCCAGAGTAAACATACAGGGAATAAAGTGCTTCTTTTTGACCTTTGGTGCCCACCTTTTATCTTCGTAAGAAAAAGCAAAGCACTGGGTCTTTACTGATTTTTATTTAAAGCAAACAGAAAATCCACCACAAGAAAGCAAAGGTTTGAACTATCTCATGCTAAATACAAACCTTTTCATAGCACGAAGAAGGTCAGACTACTAGAATACAAAAGCAAATAAACTTCCAGGGACGGAGCCACACTTTCTCTCTGACCTGTGCCAGTGCCTCAAAACCCTCCCAGGAAACAATTAGTTCCTAACATCTAAACTAAACCAGGCCTCTGTCAGTGTGAAGCCATTCCCCCTTGTCCTGTCACTTGCTGGCCTTGTCCAAAGGGCCTCTCCAGCTTTTCTGCTGCCCTTTTAGTTACTGGAAGGTGCTCTAAGGCCTCCCCAGAGCTTTCTCTTCTCCAGGTAAGAAATATCCCATCTCTTCCCTTCATTAATTCATCTTCTGCAGGATCACCAACAGCACCAAACAGGATGGATTTTACTCTGCTAACTTTTGTGTGCAGCCCCCTCACAATCCATGTAACTTCTAGTACCTGGATTAGTCCAGGAGAATTCCAAGTTCTAATTCCTGAACACCGTGAATATAAAACCCTTTTAATTTAGATGATTTAAAAAAAAAAAAAAAAAACAAAAAAAAGAAAAAGAAAAGAAAAAACAACCACATGTGACTCAGTTTAAGTGGTTTATTAACACTATAGGAAGCTTTTCATTTAAGAACCATTCCAAGACTACTTCCCCTTTGGTAATCTAAATATTTCTACAAGTACTGTCATATGATCTCAGACACTCTGCTATGGTATTACAAATATGACAGCAGCGTTTTGATTATGCACAGCAAATCTCTCTGGGTTTAAAAGGTATGTCAGGCTGCATGGATTCGATAACACACTAAATGACACTTTGGAAAGGTATTGAATAATTTACACCCTATCACAGCTCTTTCATGAGTGTTTTATACAATTCCTTTCCGCAAACTTCAAAACAATCTCTAACTTTGCTTTTAAAACCAATTAAATGTGTTCTGCAGTGTGTACGATGCACGTTGTACTGCTTAATAAAAAATGGAACTGACACTTGTACATCAGGTAACAAATTTCCACAGCATAAATTATTCACATCTTATCCATCACATGATAGTACCGCCATCCTGGAAAAGATTCAGGCATCTCCTCCTTTCTAAGCTGTGATTTTACAGTATTATCAATTAAAAATCAGCAGGAACAATAAAATGTAGCATGCACAGACAACAACGTGCAACATTTCTGAAACCCAGCTTTTAAACACTCCTAATTTCTTTTAATTTGCGGAATTTGTTAAAATTGGGACCCTAAAGAAAATTTATAAATAAAGACTGCCAACTGTGACATCTGCTAGACTAAAACTCCATTTGAGAGAAATTAAGTGTAGAGTATTTACAGTCATTTTCCAGAAGGTATGTGCAGCCTTTAAAATAACTTCTGCACAAACTGTGGTTATGAACATAAACCACAGAAACAGATGCACAACCTCCCTGCCATGAACTAGTTTTGGAGTTACCAACAGAGCTTAGTACCACCTTTAATAGCATTTTGAACTCTGAGCTCCCCATCTTCTCAAGTAGACTGTTAATGTTTTTCTGCACAAATAAACTTCAGTTTTAAATGTATTTTAATTTTCTCTTGTCTTTCTACCAGGAAGGTGGACAGAGTTTCCCTCCTTCCTGCATGTAAACCACCAGCTCACCCTCCTAAAAAGCTGAAGAAACTCAAATCACACCAATTCTTGGAACCAATCAACCAGATCACGAAAATATCTCAGCAAACCTTATGAAAAAAACCCTCAAAATTCTGCAGTGACCTTTCCTATTGTTCACTGCTCCTGGTATAACTTGAGAAGATCAGTCAGAAGGAAAGCAGATGTCGCTCACTGCTCTGGGCCTCAAAATAAAGAAGTTAAACAACCAAAAAGTTTTTCCACAGCCGAGGGATAAACTGATTTTTGAGTGCATTTCACTCTTTTCAAATCACATTTCTCCTACTTATATCTATATACAAGTATTTATATACAGATATTTATATATATATATATACTCACACAAGTACAACCAGAACTTAACTGTATCTTTTTGGCTTTATTTAAATAACAAGACTTATCCTGTTAAAATTGCAGCCGTGTGCTTATACCGCAAACAGGACTAGCTTTTCTGTCCTAAAACTTTTAAGGATGACAGAACTTGCAGATTTCAAGGCAAATGAATAGGAGATTTCTGTTCCTCTTTTAAGCTTCCTCTAAATCCCAGGTTTCTCTTCAGTTTGCAGGAAACCCTTTGCAAAAACAAAACCCCCTCAAAGCAGACAAAAACCCTGCTTACAGCTCTCACTGAAAAGTCTGGTGGGTTTTATTTCCCCCACCGTTCCGCCACCTCTATTCCACCTGATCTTCCTTAATAAAGAAAATTACAGAACGTTTTTTAAAGACAAGGTCAAAAGACTTCCATGACTCGACTGTGGACACTGAACAGATTTATACTCTTACCTCCATTCTTCTGGAGGGTGGGCTAATTCAAATTTCTCTCTCACATTGGACACCCCCATGTCCAGGTGTAGCCAGTGAACTTCCTCAGACTGCAGGTGGCTGAGCCGTAACCCATAGCAGGCCACGTTTTTCACTTTGTGGCTGTCCACAATCTTCTGAATTATGCCCTGAAACAGAGAAACACACACTCCTTACAAGCCGTGAAATGCAATATATATCTATTTTTAAAAATTATAGTATTACTATGAAATACCCTACACAAAACACTAAGCAATAAATCAGGCAGAACCTTAATTAAGAATACTAAACAGGCTATTTCAGACAATATTTACAAATTCCGAAGTTTTACCAGCATGGCTTCATGAAACATCAGTAAATATATTTCTGGGCATTTTATCAGAATTAAGCCATTATTTCCTCTATGGAAAACAAAATAACATGAAAGCCAAAATATAAAAAGCAGATTTGTGGATGAAAGCCAGGATGTATTTGTCAAAAAAAAAAAACAAACCACCTTTAAAAGTCAATCTCCACCTAGAACTGGAAAATCATCTAAAGACTTTCATCCTCTTTAGTGTCCCAACAATCAGGATTTGGGAGGTCACACCACAGCCCCTGGTTTCCTTCACTCCCCCCCAACTCATTTTCTCCTGAAATTCAGCACAGACCCCTTATAAAATGATGCAGAAGACAATCATTTGGGAAGATCCTTAAACAAAACAAATGCCCTGAGTTAATTTCAGAGTTTGAGGATCTCTTGCCCGAGAAATGAACCTTTCAAATGAAACCCCAACAGGTGCCGTTCCCCTTCCGTGTCAGACACTGGGCAGGTTTAACACACAGGAACTCAGAATCTGATGTGTCAGTGGAACAGGGATGAGCAGGTACAGCATGTCCTGATCTTATCCCCATCAGGGAAGTTCTACAGGAGCCAGAGGTGGGCTATTGGAGCGAGTCAGGCAGAATGGTTTTTACAGGATGACACCGTGGATCTGGAGCACAAGGCTGGTGAGGAGCAGCTGAGGGAGCTGGGGGTGTTTAGCCTGGAGAGAAGGAGGGTCAGGGGGGACCTTATTGCTCTTTAACTCCCTGACAGGAGGTTGCAGCCAGGTGGGGCCTCGGTCTCTTCTCTCAGGTCAGTGGCCTCTTCTCCCAGAGGAAATGGCCTCAAGTTGCACCAGAGGAGGTTTAGATTGGATATTAGGAAAAAAAATATCTTCCCTGAGAGGGTTGTCACTCATTGGAATAGGCTGCCCAGGGAAGTGGTGGAGTCACTGGTTGAAGTGTTCAAAAAACACGTGGATGTGGCACCTGAGGACACTGCTCAGCGCTGAACGAGGGGGTGACCAGGTTGATGGTTGGACCTGATGACCTCAGAGACCTTTTCCAACCTAAA
The DNA here is from genome assembly GCF_003031625.1 of Empidonax traillii. NCBI lineage: Eukaryota > Metazoa > Chordata > Aves > Passeriformes > Tyrannidae > Empidonax > Empidonax traillii. Next base: position 937,027 of record NW_020955535.1, read on the forward strand.
TGATTCTGTGACTGCTTCTTAAAATGTATTCTTTTATATCCCAAAGAAGTTGTTTAAGACTCCCAATTCTGCAAATTAAGCAAGCAGAAAACTAGCTGCAAAAAAAAAAGACAACTAAGGAAGCACTAAATCTGAATCGAGGGGGAAGATGACACGTGTAGGAGCGGAATCATGCTGTTGGTGAGGTGACATCAAGCTGTTAAATCAGCTCCCACATCTCAAAGTGCAACCTTTAAATAATGTTCCAGAAGCAACGCAGTGAACACTGAAATGTATTTTAAAGCCTGCAGCAGGCAAGGAGGCGACACCAGGCAAGCACACAGGGCGCTTCCCAAGTGCTCTCCTAACCTCAGACTATTTTTATCCCAGTGGATTTCCCAAGCCAAGCATTGTTTGTCATTCATCAGCCTTTAGTGAAACTCCTCCAATTACTCATTCTGTCTCCTCTTAAAGCAGTTCACTTTTTGCAACCTTCCCCAGCAATTCCAAAGGTCTGTGATCAGGTCAGCGAACGGCTTTAAATCTGAACTAAATGTAAACCGGTTAAGTTTGTTTCTTGCCCGCATTTGAGGGTCTTTGTATGAAATCCTACAAAGGAGAACAGTTGCCTGTATCCCTGGAAACACACAACCACCACCAAGAGCTCCCAGAAGCAACAGAGGCACATTTAACCTCTTCTTCACCCAAGGCACAATCTCTGCTTAGTAAAGCCTAACATTTTGGCAGGCAAGCTCTTATCCAGAGGGAATGCTGCCAGCTTTTCTACATGCAAACAGAAGAGATTCATTCATTTCCATCTCTCCCTACACCCTGCACAGATCGTGTAACTTCAGCGTTTCTCCTTGGAAATCCACCCCTTCCCCTGTCTCTGACAGCGTCAGTTGACAACAAAAACAGAGGTGCAGGTTCTTAAATGATAGTTATGTCTGCTGTGATAGGAAATGGCCTTGGAGAGGAAAAAAATTAGGGCAAAATTATCTATGACCCTGAACCACTGAGGCTACTGATGCACGAGGCTCAGCTGAAACCACGGGTGTTTACTCAGGAAAGAACCAAGCCAAACATCTCAGACCCTCTCTAATCTTCAGGCTGGGATTTTATGAGGACTGAAGAAGCCAGATATCCTAATTCCCACCAACAGTCAGTGAGATTTTTTTTAAGACTCCGTGCTTTTTGTTTCATCCATCCATTCTAAACCTATCATAGAATCAAAATTAGGGTAAACATTGTGTTGGAAGGGTACACCATCCTTTCTGGCCAGGTAATTGGTATCATCCCAAGAAAATAATTGGTACATACAGCAAATCAAGAAAAAGTCAATGCAAACACTAAGGAGACAGCAGCATGGGTGCAAAGGAGGTCAAGTGCAGGTGTTTGAAAATATATTCTATAAAGTTATGTATTCTCAAGAAGGAAGAAGTGATGCTTTATGTGAAACAAACATATTCTGTGGCTCCTCTTTTGTTTAGGAAAGCCACAGAAATCACTCCAGGTGCTATCAAATCACAGCCAGAAACAAAAACCAGAGAAATAAGGAAATCAGGTGATTAAGACACTAAAGACACTCCCTTGGTTTGCAGGGGAGGCTTCGCAAGGAAAACATCTATTTGGTTTTGTTTGTTTTTTCTTTTTTTTAATAAACCAGAGAATTTGAATTTTAAAACATTTGGAGAGGCACACCTTCCATCAAAAGAACCCAGCAGCACAACACACAGACAGGACAATGAGTTCCCTACAGCACCACAGGGTTTGTTTTATCTGGCTGCTCTTTCCAAACAGTCCAAGATTAATCTCCAAGACTCTCACTGGCACTCCAGCCATCGCCAGGTCAGTGTGATTAACCCCTATCAGTACTGAACAACATGTCCAGTATCCTCAAGCCCTGGACATCCTCCACAGACCCAGTGGAGACGCCTGGAATGTCAAACCAAGCCACTGCCACCGCTCCAGGATGGGTGACAACCTCTCTGCCTTCCAGGGTGGCACTGGGAGGAGCGCTGCCAGCAGCAGCCTGATGTTCTGGGGGGGCAGTGATCAGAATGCTTAATCACAAGTTTCCAGACAAACAATTTAACTGCTTAACCACTGCACAATAGTGTCTACAGCACCCTGCTGAGACATGTCACCACAGTGCTTGAACTGGCAGCACAGCCAAAGAAATCTGAAATCTCTCCAGACTCTGCTAGGACCCGCCTGGTAGCTCAGGAAGCTCCTCAGATGCATTCCTGAGCGGAAAAAAAACAGGTAGGGAACACCAGAGTTTCAACCTGGATTACAAACTTCTGACCCCCAATTAATCACAGCCAGAATACTCATCTTGGAGCTTAACTCCAGCAGAAACCTACTCTGGAATGAGGTTTCACTGTGGGTACAGGGGGTGCCTCCAAAAATTCCTCTGGGGAGTTTTCACGTGTCTGTTGGAAACTCCCCCCAACTGCAAGGCAGTCACACAATCATGGGCCACTTGAATGCTGTTTACCATAATCACATCGACTTTAATTAGGTTTCCAAAGCTGACATTTACATCCTGAACACAAAATAGGCTGGTACAGCTGAGCAAGAGAGAGTGGGGACTCCCCAGAGGAAATTCCTATCAATAGCAGGCAAACGGTAGGTCACCTTTCCCTCCCTTTTACCCCAGAGGGAAGGAGAAAAAGCTTTTTCTGCAGCTACAAAACTGGATAGCACTCATTTATACCCATTTGTCTAAAGGACCCACAGATAATCAACACAGCTAATTTGAAAATTGGTATTTTTCCTGAATTAGGAGAACGTGGCAAAAACAGCATTTACAACAGAGTGTATTTGAATGTTGAAAAATCAAGACAAGAGCAGAGAAAGGCCGAAAGGCACAGGGCACCCTTGGCTCTCCCAGTATGTACCAATACCACCTCGTGCTTCTGGAAATGAGGGAAAATGAATTGCTTGCTTGTAAATTAACAGAGCTGATGTGCTACTATGAATAAACTGAAGATGGAATAATATACTCCCAGTGTGACTACAAACCTAATTTCCTTATTTAGTAGGAAGGAGAAAAGTTTCTTGCACTAGAAAAAGTCCTTAAGTAGCACCTCTGACACAGGGACAGTGTGCTAAAGTTTGTGCAGCCCCTCAAATATGTCCAACGCTATTTATATCAAGTATTGTAACTCCTGATGAGAGATTTATGTGGGGAGCCTGAATGAAAAGCTGGACAAAAGCAAAAGACAGAGCTCTGATGGAAATGACTTATAATTTCTGTAAAGGAAAACTCCAGAGTGTGCTCACAACACCAAAATATGGCTTGTCCTCAGATAACACCACGTCTTAACATTCAAAGAGAAAAGCCCACATGCATCTTTTTCTCATTATGGTGCTTTCTCCTGTGCTGATCCAGCAAACAAGTCTCTGTATTTTGTGACAAACTAGACTGGGGGAACTGAGCAGGTTGAACGAGACTCTGCCACTGAAGCCCTACCAGTTTATACTGAAAATACCACCTGAACACAGGCTGTGCTGGTGCCCAAGGTCCTGTCACCATTCCAGCCCAGAGACACCCCCAGCTCAAGCACCTCATCTACTCAAGTGCCCCAGAGCCTTTCACTATCAGGCCATCCACACATCTGTCATCCCAAGCACCTCTCCACACCCACACAGAATTCCACAGGGAACCCTCCAAGCACATGCCAGCGGTGCTGACAGAGCAGAGCTGGCACAGCCCTGCTTTCCAGTCTTCTTGGATTAATCAGAACTCTTCTGATCCTACTGCACACTTCCCAAATAAACAGAGCAGGGTTTGAAATGCTGAAGTTTTTTTACAATGAGGGTGGTAAAACACTGGCACAGGTTGTCCAGAGAGGTGATGGATGTCTCATCCCTGCAAATATTCCAGACCAGGTTAGACTGGGCTCTGAAAAACCTGATCTAGTTGATGTCCCTGCTCATTGCAGCGGGGCTGGGAATAGATGACCTTTAAAGGTCCTTTCCAACCCAGATTTTTTCTGATTCTGTATTTGACTATTCCTTATCCTCAGTTGCACTTGCAAAGTCTAAGAGCTCCCTTGGGCCCAGTTCTTGTTTGGTTAAGCACTGATGCAGGATGTGCTGTTCACCTGAAATCATCTACAGAGTGAGGTGTCTTCTGAAAAAAACACCAGAGGGCTATTTTTATTGGGTTTAAAACATTATTTTGCATGTGCATCCCACCCAAGGCTATCAAGACTATTCTGCACAAGTAAAACAGGAATTCTAAAGCCCAACTATTTTGTAATCAGATAGATTATCACAGTACCATGCACCTTTTTTTGTACTGCTTACATTTGCAGGTCTGCAGTTTGGAGTCCTTACTGCCTTTTTCAGGTTTCTCAGCAGGGAGGCACCTCCAAACTAACAGTACAACCACACCTTGTTCACCTGGTACAACGCAGGCACACAGAGGAGAGAAGGAAGAAAGGTAAATGGTACTGATTTTCTAACTTTTACACCAGATCATGAACGATTTTATGCATTTTTACATATATCTGGTTGATGTCAGAATCAGTGCACTCCAGTCTGCTCCTGCACATCAAACAGTTCCACTACCTCAAAGCACACATATTACTGTACACCCATAGAAATTAGATTTGAACATGTAACCACTGCTATACACAGCAGGCTTCACCAAAAATACTAACCTGCCATGGTTTGCAGTCCTGATAGTGCTCAGACTCTTTCCACAGAACTTCTTCCACAGGTGCGACCAACCTGCTTACCCTGTTAGTGTATTATCATAAGAATCTATTTTTAAAGTAAAATCCCATAGATAAAACCTTTTCTGAGGAATACATCTCCTTTACAGACAGCAGTAGATACACTAGAGCAGCCCTACCACATGTTTATTCTCCTGTTACTCTTCAAGTTTCTGGTGGGTTTAGGAGGAACCGAGCAGCAAAAAAGCACATCTGGCCCACTCCAGAGCTGGGAAGTGAGTTCCACTGCTGGATACCTGGTCAACCAGAACCAGTACTGTGTAGACCTGCTCTGCTCCAGACCAGCCACAGTCGACTTTTGGGACCTTTTGTCCAGATACTGGGTCAAAATAAGGCAGGTTTGAAAAACGGGGACAGACTTGGAGGACAGAGATGAAGGTGAATGGGTGGGATCGTGGCTGGAAGTGAAGTCTTCTCTGCGATTGAGGCTGGACTGACAAACCTGTTGCCTTTTTTCAGAACACACAGCATCCTTCTTGGGAAATGTTTGGAAACAGGAATGCTGCTCATCAGTAAGGCTTTAATACTCTATTCACTAGTGGTGCATGCTACTGTGCCAGCATAAACAGGGATTTCCTTTCTTCCCCCAGCCTTCTCAGCTGTGTCAGTTTGCAAGATGCAGCTAACAAGATTACAGAGCTGATCTGGATTAAAGGCAACAGCAAAACAAGCATTCATTTTAACTTGGACTGAGTCTGCCAAACAATCACACCACCTATGCCAGCACAACTCCGGTGGTAGCACAAGAAAACAAACAGCAAGAAGGGAGCTGGCACAGCTGCCAGAAGAAACACGTGTCTAACTGGGATAGCGTTTGAATTGTAGACCTTTGCACTACACAATTTTTTCCACTCCTCCACCACAAACTGGATCTCCAGTCGAGTACTCTGGTCTCTTGTACTACAAGGTAAAAGTATAGCATGGATTGAACGGGAAACAAACAGGAAAAAAACAACCAACAAATACTAACACGGTAATGCAGTGGAATAAACTACTTTAGTGATGGCTCAGCTGAATGTGCTTTGGGCCTCCTCCTCCTCCTCCTGAAAAGTTCAACTTAGGAAACAGGCTGGAATATACAACCTTCCAACCCTGCATCCATGTCTTCTACCTGCGAAAAGTAAGATTTTGCAGGTGGATGGGGAAGCTGATGAACTTGCTCTGGTCTTTTACTGTGGTGCAGGGATGGGACACAGCCAGAGCATGCTCCTTGAATTCAATTTTTTTAAGGTTAGTCATATTCTTACCCTTACCTAAGGATGCTGTTCTTTTTTTATTCAGCTTTTTGAGTTCTTACTCTGTCAATACTAAAGAAGCTGACATTTTGGGGTGGTATCGGATAGAAAAGGAAGAAAAAGACATCCAAATGATGAACAGATTGAGAGAGCCCTGGACATTGTACCTTTATTTGTTCAGGAGCTCTATCCACATTTCTCTCTAACTCCAGAAATAAGGACAAAGCTGACAGCTGAAAGTTTTAATGTTGTCTCTATGCAGTTTATGCTTTAGACAGTGTAACAAAACTGGAAGACAATAAACCTGTATGAGGATCATGGTAGGATGCGTGTCTGGCAATAACCTGGTTGGAGAGTTGTTGTTATTACTTCCACACAAATGATGCCACCTTTACTTCTCACAACTGCTAGTCAAGAACCAAGGATAAGCTTTAAGGGTCAGAAATTTCAAAGAAGGTGTAATGGATGCAAAGTGGGCACCTCTGGGGTGGGAAAGCAAGACCATGTAGAAGATCTGCACTTCACCAAAAGCCACCTGGTAAGGGCTCACACGAGGCTTCCAAATGCCTCTTTTCTAAAAATCCCACCCCTTCCTTCCCAACCCTCAATCTTTTAAATGCATAGTAGTAATTTTTTTTTTTTCTTGTCAAATATGGCTACAATTCTGCTTCAGCCACATCTTCTGAAACAAAGAGAGGTGATTTACTGCAAGTGCTGATCAAGATGTGGTGGCAGTGTTTACTTTCAGGGTGCACTTGAGCCCAAAGAAATTCCATCTCAGCAACACCCACCTCCTCACCTGCCACACCTGGGGCTGGGAGCAGGGCAGAGCATGCCCTGCATTCCCTCCAAGCCCAGAGCCTGGAAATCCCTCCTTGTGCATTTGAACCCAGACGACACATCCCAGTGAAGTCATACCAAGATAAACAGGGAAGATAAACAACCTTTCTTCCCCTGGAAAAGGCATGTCTGTCTAGATACACATTCACAGGAGGACACCACTGTTTGCACATTCATAAAAGCCTTTCTTTTCTTTTGGAAGTGATGCATGTCTGCAGCATAAAACCAAAGGAAAAAGGGTGAAGGGAGCATGCCAGTTCTTTGAAATCCAAGAAAGCATTTCCCAGAATTGAGAAGCTGCCCTTGCATCCACTGCAGATTTACAGCCTTCACCCCTCCGAGGAAACAGCTGTCCTTGAGGGGCTAAATCCATCCAGAATAAGCAGAGGTCCACAGCCCAAAGCTCTCCTCGAAGAAGCAAAGCCTACATGCAGCCACACTGCTGTCTTGGTGAAAGGTATTTTGAGACAAACAGCAAGGAAATCACAGTCTGGCCTCTTAACAGACTCCTACAGAAAGCAGAGTTCTGTTCCTGCGAGCTTAATAACCTGAGTTTTAATGAAAAGGGTTTCCTCTCCTGATCAAGGCTTTGTGGGTAAGGCATACAGCTAAAGCACTGTTTCTACTCTGCTCTTAGGAAGTAGTGAAAGGCCCTTTTCCTCACTTCTTTGACCATCAAACACACCCTTCTCCATTCACAAAGTGAACTCTGTTAGAAACAGAAGATGTTTCAAACCACAAATCAGGATTTATTTCCCCTCGATATTAGTACTTTCCATAAAGCTCTCTGCTTTAGCAGCAGAAGTACCTTTAATTGGCTCTTCTGGAGATTTCAGACCAAGTCTGACTTCCTCTGAGTACTGGAAATGTTCCCCCAGCCATCATCCCAGCAGCTGTGCTGACCAGGGAAGAGTCTTAAAAGACTTTTTTTCTTTCAATTGCAGGGCTGTCTCAAAGACATTCACCTCTGAATATTCCTCCAGAGCTCCCTGGAAACAAGCCAAAGGCCAAACCCCCAGCTCCAGTGTCCTCCTCAGGTTGTAATTCAGAAGAAATGGAAGCTCTGTCTCCTCCACAAAAGGAGGGAGGGGGATAAAACCAAGGCAAAAAAACCCTCCAAGGCTATTTTAATCTTAAATTATTCGGCTTGGTCGAACAGAAGTCATTCCAATGGAATGTAGGCTTGTATTCCAACAAGGGTTTACTGTTTCTAAAATAAATGTCATGGTAATACATCAATGCCAGTCCTTTACTATGGAGTACCTGCACATTCAACAGACTGTCCCAGCCTAACAAAATAAAAAAAGAAACACCATTTGTTAAAAGAAGGAAGTTTAACAGCTTCCCATCAGCTTCTTCATCAGGAAAGAACAACACAAAAATTCTATTTCTTTTGGAAAACAACCAGCCAAATAAATGTACATATAAGAATTAAAAATTAAGGCAAGCCTCAAATAACTGCTACTTGCTGTTCTTTTGATCCTGCTTTTATTAAAAAAAAAAAAAAAAAGACACATTCTTGCTTAAAATGAGGATATGTAACTGCAAACAACTCAGCACTGAATTTCTGAGAGGGAGTATAAGTTTTGTATCCTTAAAGTCCATAACCACAGGTATTCCCGAGCTGGAAAGAACAGATTTAATCTCTGCTTTTGTTATTCAGCTTTTACATACTTCTTTGGAAAAAGGAGCCACCATTTCAAGTACCACATTAAGAACACTGGACATTTATTCCCAGGAGAGGTTTGAGAGTGGCACCCAAAAAAACCCTAATCCAGGTAAAAATAAGTGTATGCAGTTGATGATAATGGTTGCTGTTGTTGTACCTCTAATCTGTCCACTCACCAAATTATCCCTGAACACAGAGATGAGCTTACTGAATTGACAAGAGAGAGATTTCCTGATCATCACCAGTGAAAATCCTTGGATTTCACAGGTGTAAGATCAAGGTCACAAGACCTGTTCCACTGAGGAATGCTCTTGGAGCTTTAGCATGTGCAGTCATGGAAATAAACAGCAGGAAAGGAAGAGCAAACACCCAAAACTCTTCAGTATTTTATTTTAATTGGTTTTCTAGTGGGCAGAAGGAGATAACAGGTCACCTTAACCCTGACAATTCTCTCCCTTCAGCAGCATCACGTCTCTGGAGTGGAATCTGAAGTACTGTTGGAAGGAAGGAGCAGATGGGAACCTGCTTCTACAGCAAGAACCTCAGTGCAGAAAACAACCCCCACACCACCTACCCCCACGTAAGATTCTGCTCTTGGAGGAGAACTAAAAATCAAGCAAACCACAAAAGCATTTTGACATGTTCAACTGAGCTTCGTTTCAGTTTAAAATACTGCAATACCTCAAAACCTGAAAGCATAAATGTACCAAAAGGTAATTAAATATCTCAGCATTAAAGATGCTTCAGAATAAACAGTGTTTCCTTACACACATAACATTTCCACATGCAGCTAAGATTACAGAAGTTTGTATTCTGCAAAACATGAATTCTCATTTTTCTTTTAGAACAATACATAATCATTAAGTTTTTTTATTCTCAAGGAAGGTTGGTACCACTTAAAGCTTCCGAAGTTACTCACAAGATACGACAGGTGAAGATCTTTTTAAAACAAACCACGAAACTTTTGAGTTTGTTTGCTTCTTGAGACCTTTACCTCTCATTTTTAAAGTTAAAACTTAACCTAAGGAACAGCACGAGAATGCTAAAAGCAGACTTACCCGGACATCAGTAGCATCTCCGTGCCGGATAATGCTGGCCCACGTGGTTGGTTCACTGCTGTTTTCAAAGTAGTGGAAAACCTTTAGGACTCGTTCCATGGCCCCCGGGGAACGCTCCATCCCAGTACTGAGGTGTGTCTTTGCACTTGAACTTGGTGTATGATTCAAGTTTGGATCAAGGTAAGCTGCTGCCATGGTTTTGCTGGATGCTAGGTATCTGTCATATTCTAGGAAAGGGAAACAAAAAAGGAATTCATTGTAGTTAACACCTGAATTTTACCCCGTTTCACATAAGGCATTTACCGGAAAACCATAAAGACTCCTTAGCTTTTTGGAAGGCAACTAAAATAGTTATGTATCTACAAACATAAAAACTATCCAGATGACTACCAGAGGAACTGCAACCCCCTTGGAGCAAGTGATCTGAATTTGAACAACACAATCATTTACAGAATAAGTATCTAAAGCAAAACCTCTTCTTTCAGTTTGCCAGTGACTTAACCCAGGTCCCTGACAAAGCCTTCAAGAACAAATAGCACCTTCCAGTTTTAACAGGAGTTTCCATCCCTAAAATCTGCCAAGTCTGGTCTTATGGAACCTGTCCACTACAAAAACGCACACTAACACCAGGCTCTCCTGCTCAAGGCTCAGACACTGTCACATCACTCGTTTTGTGTTATTTTGGGAATCATCATGAGTGGAGCTGAATTCATTCTTTGCTGAGGAAGCATTAAGACTCTTGGCCTTCCCTCGTCCACTCCTGAACAAGTTTTATCTTCAGCCAGCCCCGATTTCCAACTCTGGTGGCAAAAGGCATGCCTTGGTATGAGTCTGCATCTTGAAGGAAAGAGAAGAAAACTGCCTCTTGGCTACTGCTCCTAATTAGTCAGCCACAAGCAGATGGTGTCTGCGAAATCGCTGCAGTCCAAGAGAAAAAGAGCAAACAGTACCTCCTCCCTGCCTGCCAGTCTTGAGCATCATTCCAGTCTGCTGGCTGGAGAGAGCAAAGAACTGTAGGGCTTTGCTCCAGGGCTTGGACAAGTGCGCGGAGCTTTCCATGCCTCCTCCTCTTCACAGTCAGCAGCCAGCGGAGAGGCAGTTTTGAAAATGTGGAGAAGTTAAAAATAAACTAAACTCGATCTTTTTGGCATAGCGCTCCAAACGCCTTTCTGGTAGTAAACTGAACGCCTGAGCCTGGATTTAGTTCACAGTGAGTCAGGAGAGAGATCCCTGATCCCAGCTGAGCTCCCCTAATGCCTGGCTGCCCCTCAGAGCCTCAGCCTGCCACCCACCACGGTGCTCTGCTTCAGGAAACGAGCAGGGGGGGGAAAAAACCCCAAACAGGTGATCTGGTTTTCAGGGCTGACTTTTTTTTTATACCAGAGCTGCCAGACAGGAAGGGCAGCAGAGGCAGCCGGTGATCAGCGTGAGGAGTGAGGGGAGAGCATCCTCCCCCACAGCAGCAACTGGTCCTCACACCAGCAAGGCCAAACCACGCCATGAGCTCAGCTAACAGGAATTAACACCAGCAGTATCAGGGCTTGAGATCTACACACCGCAGGTAACAACATTCGCCAGGCTAAAACGGGACTAGAAGTCTTAAACATCATCTATCTGACTCAGCCCACCAGATAAAGAGGAAACAAGAGCCCTCGTCAGGGTCGGCAGGATGTCTTTACCTCTTGAATAAATGGTTGAATTGCATTCATCCAACAGAACTGTGAGAACTCAACAATGGGCAGACAAAAGGCCTGTAATGTTCCTGCCCTCAGGGAAGAAACCAAGGAGACACTTCTCCCAAACACTCCCTCAGTGTCTGACCATGAGGGACATTTCCCTACCTGTCACAGTTTCATACCTGCCTGAAAACTCAGGAAACCACTACAGCTTTATTGTTCTTTTTTTTAGTGGCCATCGAGACAAACATCTTAAGCCAACCTTATGCTCACATTGAAGCCTCTCCTCCTCCCCACCCAACCCCACCAGATACAGATCTGAAAATACCCGGAGCCTCTCAGCAACTCTGGACTTCTCACCAAAGGAGCCTGCGAGCTGTTTTCATATAAACACTGACTTTAAAGCTGAAACAGGCACAAAAATCTCGCCTGTGGCAGCTCAAGACCAAGACAACGTGGCCATACAAGCTCCTGCCTGCGGGGCTCCTTTCTTGTAGGGTTAAAATAGCCACAGGTTCACTCCAAAGGTCCTCAGCGTGGGGAGTTTCACCAGGACAAATTCAGGCAGATGAAGCCCTTCAGTGGTACAACTGCTCAGAATGAAATCGGTTCTCAGGCTTAGACAGAGCCTGAGACCTTGCACAGGATGTTCTGCCCCCTTCAGAACATCCTCCTCTACCTCAAGGTCACTGGTGAAACCGCTGAGCTTTATTTCAAGTTTACATGTGAGAACAGCAGGGGAAATTTGGTGCAAACCAAAGCGAGATGAGTCATTTTTTTCCACAGAGGAGAACCAAAAGAATGCCCTGCTTTAATATTAATTCACCACACTCCATCCACTTCATACACGCATTCGTCAGGTTTTAAGTGGTTGAAAAAGAACAGGGAGAAAAGCCACAGGGAAATACCAAAACAAGCATTTAGAAGACCGCAGACTTGGTATGGACAATCTACATCCCTCTGGAGCAGAAAAGCGATGCAAGACACCAGTTCCTACAAACAGGAGTGCTCTTATAAGACATAACTTCAGTGGACAGGCAAAAACACTATTATAATTTTATCCATATTCATCACACTGAGGAGAAACTGTGGAATTAAACACCAGTCTGACAGTACTGGGTACGGGGTCAGTTTTTAGAATGTTTTATTTCACAGAAGTTTTTAAAGGCAAAGCAACCCTCTCTAAAAAAAATTAGAAAAGCAAGTTTTCCTTCAGAATTTGATCATCGTTGGGTTCCTTACAACTTCCTTTAAAAATCCCAATGCTTACTTTATGAAGCACCAAAAGAGCAATAAATTTCATAGCTCGAGGTACAGAAACACATGCCATATCTCTGGTTATGGACCTATTAACATTCCCATTAAAACCAGCCCCTGGGCTTGAGCTTGTAATGTGCCTGTAAAACTCTGCCCCAGGCCAAAACTTTGTAAAACACAGCTGCTGTTAAGCAACTACTTCACAAGAGCTGCCTGGTTGTTTTATGACACAGAGAAAGCTCAGACAAGACCAGGATGCTTGTTTGGGCTTTCTAAATTCAAACCAGACTGGTGTGTAAATCCTGCCATTACAGATCTCACTTTAAATGATCAGCTTTGGTCCTTTCGGTATTAAACAGAAAAGCAGTGTGTGCTACCACGGAGCAGAAACAAGTTACAGACAACTAAGAGAAGGCAGATTTAGATTAGATATGGGTCAGAAATTTTGAGACACTGGAACAGGTCACATCTGTGGATGCCCCATCATTGGAAGTACTTAAGATTGGTCTGGTGGAAGGTGTCCCTGCCCACAGTAGGGGGTTGGAACAAGATGGTCTTGAAGGTCCCTTCTGACCCAAACCACTCTATGATTCTGTGACTTAATTCTACTGTATTTTATTGGATGTTGTGGTAAAAAAGGGCTGGGGCACATTCAGGGCAGTGGTATGAAATCAAGTGTGGTCAAACACGTGTGCCAGTGTGCCTTGGAGCTTCCCTATCGTCCTCCAGTGCTCCCCTTCAGAGAAAACACGTGGATTTCTCAGTACTGCAAAGGATTATTCCAAGCTTGTGGGGAAGAGCAAAGCAAACCAGCCCTGGCCTGGTGATCCCGAGTGGGTCTGCTGAGATGCTGCAGTTGTGACCAGATTAATGACTTGTGTTATTGTTCAGATCTTTTCTTTACTGTGGTGGGAGCACCTGAGGCTGAGGGAAGTCAAATCCTTCTAGAGGCCATTTCCTGCTCAGTGTGACTCCTGCTGACAGATCCCCACATTTGCCAACTACACCGAGAACAAAGTCAGTGCGATGACTTCCAGTAGCACAATCAAAGTTCAAAGTCACGTTTCGCCACCACCTCTGAGTGCTCAGAAATTAAATCATTTCCACTAACGAGATAGTCAAAAGTCATTAAAAAATATTTAAACCAATTAGCTGCAAATTGATTAATAAACTGATAGTAAAGTCGAGCCTTCTCATATGGGAAATAGTTTCAATGCCAGTAATGTCTTCAACATCAGCAGTTTGATAATACAATAAAAAAAATAATTAAAAAACCCAAACAACAGTTCCTCATATTAGTGTTGGCAGATGGCCAACAACACAGTGTTAACAAGTTCATGTTACAAGGAACCAAGCTCTAATTATTCACACTGTGACTTCAAGTTGTCCTTTGTAGACACCACGAAATTTTATCGTTTCTCAACCTCCATATTCTGACCCCCATCTCAGGCCTGAAGGCACAGACATCTATGGGCTGTAACTTGATCCATCTCAATTCAAACCCATAAAAATCTGTTAAAACCTACAAAATATGTTTAAAAATATTAACATCTATAAAAAAATACAATAAAAATTCAGAGTTCAGTTCTTTCACTGGTTCTGGTGCAACAGTTCTTCGGCAAGACTTAAAATACTTTCAAATATTACAATTACTAAAATAAATAAACCACTTTAAATTACTTGTGTCCTTGACAAACAACACTGCTTTAATGGACATAACGTGACAAAACAGGAATCCCCATTTTAAATATTAAGGGAAGTTTTTGCACTTCAGGGGTGGGTGAACATCGCAACAGGTTACCCAGAGGGAGGAATCTCCATCCACGGAGACATTCAAATCACAACTGGACACAGTCCTGAGCAAGCTGCTGTGCCTGGTCCTGCTTGAGCAGGGGAGGAGCCGGACCAAACTATCTCCCTTCCAACCCCTGAAATTTTGTGATTTGGAGGTTGAAAAGTAAATTAAGAATTTATTTCACACTCTTAAGTTCATAAATTATCCATAACACATCTCACACCAGACAGTAAACATCTCATGAATTTCAGGCTCAATCCCTTTTCACAGCCTGCATTAAACCCTGCTGGGACTCACCTTGCAAATTTTCACTTGACTATCTCAACCCCACAGAAAGTCAAGCTGTTACCTACAAATTCAACCACGATCCACATGACAAAGCTGGGATTTTCAGGGTCCGTGTTAAGAGCCAGAACGTTGCTGACTTCTGGTGTGTTATGAACACAGAGATGCCACAGGGAAGCAGCAGCAAACATTCCAGGTGTGCCACAAGGCCTTCTGCACTTCCCTGATGTCAACATCTTGTTACGCATTCAAGGATGCAGATTTAAGGGTGAAACTTCAAGGAAAACATCAGGTTTGTGATTTCAAATTATGAATAAATAGAGAGAGAGAGGAAAAAGGGGTATTTTTTCCCTGAATCATCACTTTAGCCTTTAGAGACAGCCAATAATTTCAGCAATTTCCATAAGTCACGTTGGAATGTCCCTGTTTATTCCCTGCTGAGCTTATTTTTCTTGTTCTTATCCTTTCAGCTGATGTTGATGTTCAAAAGCAGAAGTAAAAAGCAGCAATCCTTTGTTCTTCCTTCAACACCTTTCAGCTATATCCACTGTTATTGGTAATATTTGCTATGACTACATCCAAGAACCCAATTTATTTATTTCTCTAACTGTCTCTTCTTTGATCCCCTCCTGGTCACTGCTCTCTCCTCACTCCTCCAGATAAAATAGGTATTTTTAAGTATAATATTTGCAGCCAAAAGCCTTTATCGAGGCTCCCAAGTCAAAGTACAAAGACAGACGCATTAAAACGGTTTTAAAATCGAGTTCTTAGTATCTATTTTTGCCTAAATTGACTCACCAAGTATTTCAGTGTATCAATATGAAACAGAAAAACAGTACTGGCAATTACATTTTTTTTTTTTTTTTTGCCTCAGGGAATAATATTGCCTGAACAGTTACTAATTCTATGTCTCAACACAGTTCAAAGGTAATACAGACCAAAGTCAAAACAAGTTTAGCAACATAAGTTGCCAATATGGGAAAATTTATTTCAATTATATCAATGTTCTAGGAGATTAAACCTTCAGGGGAGCAAAAAGGAAGATCAGAGACTGTGAACTACAAGGCCCATGTGAACCAAAGCAATACAACCACCTTGGGCCTGTTAAACACACAAGTGTAACTCAGAAAAAAAAAATCAGTTAATAAATCAGTGTATTGCCTGAACGAAATGAAACAAGGGCATTTTCCCCATACAGCTGCTGTGGACAGAGGCTGCTCAAGGACTCGTGAGTGGCTTTTGCCAGGGAAGTGGCAGCTGTTACTTGGGAAGCTGCATTTTGGGATGAAGGGATAGGGAGAAGTTTCAGTGGCCTGACAAGAGGCTGAACTATTTGTAGTGTCGAGCAGCGATTTTTCACGTTCCCCAAGATGTCTTGCTCACTGTCCACCCTGTGACATTGAAAACGGTACCCGCCCTTCTCACTAAAAATCCCACAGGATTCAGCCCTAGGGTACCTTAAACACTCAGTTTAACCCAATTTTATTGAAACATTGCATAATATGCACTACCAGCAATTCCCTTTGGAGTTGGCACCGTTTTCTATTTTTAATGTTAAAAATTTTAATAGTGAGGAAACATGAGTTGTATTGGGAATACAAGAAAATCAATGTCTGTACATGCTTTAATTAGAACATGGTATCCAGTTAGATACTTGCCTAATTTCTCAATAGCACTCTGAACTTTCACTGGGGTCCCCTGGCACCACTGAAATCCAAGCAAACACTGATCTTCCCTTGCATTTTCTGCTGTTTGCTTCTAGCAAGCTCTGGAGAATTACAGGGGTGCAGTTTTCTTTCAAGAGGCGCCACAGAAATGAGCAAGCAGTAAATGTGCAGTTTTAAAATGAAGGTTAAAATTAAACTCTTATCTATTTTGAAGCTGTACTACTGGTTGGCAGCAGCCCTTCCTATGAACATCAAAACAAGAGACCAAAGTAAGCTGGGTGAATTCAAACAACCTTTTCTAATGCTGAAATGCTGCTCCATGGAGGCCACACACGGCACAAGCTCTTCTTCCAAACACCTTCAGAAGTAAATACAAGTAGGGAGAGTTTACTGACCTTCTAGAACAGTAAAACTCGTGAGAACTGGTGATGATTCAAGTGTGGATCTCAGAAATTAAAAACTAGAATTGCCTGAAACTAGAGGCAGCTGAGGAGAGCAGTCAGGTATTCTAGTTATGCACTGTCACATCTGGGTTTGGCTACCACTTGACTGGGACCCTGCCTTTCCTGGTTTTCCATTACTGGCTGATACCACCCCAGTCTATAATTCAAAATGTTCCAACTGTCTTTTAATGTTTAATCCCCATTAATAGTTTTAACCATCAGATAAAAGGCACTCAAGTGCTCGAGAGGCACAGCATGACAATGGCCTATCAGGAAACTCAATGACCTGTAAAAAGTTTTCCTCAAGCCTATTATGGCTCGAGTGTTTTCCAAAGCCAGTAATTACAGCCTTTGGTATATAGGTAGAAATTAGGAATAAAGTGATTCTTATTCAAATGACTGAATGGAAGTCCAGTGTAGGCTGACCATAATAATTTTCCTATCACAAGCTTTTCGAGATGATCCTTCTGTGTATCTACAGACACACGCAAATATCAGTGATTTTCATACTGGAACTGGGCATGTACCACTTGTCTCTTTGCATTCTCATGTAAGATGCTGAACACCAGACTAGGCAGTGATATTTTCTTGGATCCCCTTAGGAATCAATCATCTTGGCTCCTCAAGACTGTGTGCTGTGTTTGAGGACCTGAACACCAGCAACACCATTCACCAGCACAGCAATCTCCATTTCCTGCCCCCAAGAGAAGCATAAGCAGAATTAGCTTCGTTTGTCTAAGAAGAGAGGCAAAACCTTCCCAAACATGGTTATCTGATTTAACAGACAAGTCAAAGGCATCGTGCCTGGTGAGGGATCACTCAGTGACCTCCAGGATTCATGTACCGACACGATCACAAGCCCAAGTCTCTACTATGATGACTAATAAAGTCTCAGTACTCTGGTTAAGTGCATTTAGAAGCAGATAGATATAAACTGTACAGTCCACATTAGGATTTTTTTTGTTAAAAAAAAAAAAAAACACCAAAAATCACAAACCAAAAATAAACACCCCAAAATCCCACACAACTTGATACAGCCTTAGAAAGGTAATTTAAAACAATCATCCACTCAGAACAACAGAGCCCCCTCAAGACTTCTGGAGCCAATACCAATGATTCCATATTGCTTTGTGGCAGAACAGGATCTATGGATTCTCTACCAGAGCTTTCATCCCAGGTGGATGCTCCTGACAGGCTGTGCAGGGCTGAATCCAAACCCAGGGCCTGTGTCTCTGCACTCACAACCTCAGTGCAGCTGGAATTGTCCCCTGGACATAGTCCCTGTCCCCTCAAAACCAGGGACTTCTGTCCTGTGACACTGCACATCTACTGGGAAGGGCAGACACTGCCTTTGCTCTTTTTAATTTAATCCTGGTGAAGTTCATGCTATTGATTTTTGAGGAGTTTTCCAGTGAATATTCCATTAAGTCCCTGAAAAGAACCATCAACACTGAGAAGCTCTGAAAACTGGCACTGTCCAGGAAAACACCCTCAGCCAAAGGTATTTTTCACCCATTTACCACCAGTGTACTAACACAGGATTACTGAATCTTCCTTGAGTTTAGATTAATTAAAGCACGTTTAAAATACCAGAGGTCCTGATGTTTGACATTAAGGAAGTCACAATTTTAAGGGAAAGCTCTCACTTAGATAACTCAATTACCATATAAAGTGGGTTCAGAATGTGTGTTTTGGGGGTTTCCTCAATGTGCAGTAAGTGAGGACAGGAAACAGACAACCCCTTATCAAAAAACTGATGCTACAAAAATGATTTAATAATTTTTTTTAAATAATTTTTTTCCTATAACCATTTCAGATCAGCCAAAGATTTGGCTTTTCATGAGATACAAACCATCAAAAAAGGTTAAAACTTTTGAGCTGAAGAAGGTAACACTTGCAGTTACACCATTCTACTTCCAACTGAGTCACTTCTTTGATTTTTTAAACAAGGGGAAAAAAAAACCATTCCAACTGGTATTAATGAGTTGAAATAGATTTACTTCCTTCAACAAAGTTTTCCTGAAGAGAAACCTAATACCTGAAAGAAAAAAAGTTAATTGGAACGTGGAAGACCTGGGTTCAATCCCCTACAGCAAGACAGGTTTTGATACAATGAACCTTCATCGGTTTTGTCGCTTCAAATTGTGGAAGAAATCACTCAGGAACACCTCAAGAATACTCAGTCATGGGATGTGGCACCGTTTTCCAGCCTCCCATGACAGGGGACACCCTGGGTCAGAACCACACGGTGCTTTGCAGTGCATGAGCAATAAACCCAACACAACCTTTGCCACAACCAGCGTCAGCCTCTTCCATTTAGTGACTGCTCGGTCCACCTCATCCCACCTGAGAAAATCCAGATATTCAGCAGTTACTGACACTTATCTAATTTCAAACAACATGGAATGGAGTCAGAAATATCAGAAGCATCTAATTCAACTGCTGCACTCTTCAAATAGAGCAGTGAAATTCAGCCTTGGCACATTCTTTGACAGCCCATCAGCGGGTGAACGAGCACAGACACGACCACAGATCCACCAAACCACCCTCATCAGGGAGGGCACCACAGGAGATAAGGGGTGACTGGTTTAACAACATCATGGTCAAGAAACTGGGGCAAACCTGGAGACACCAAGTCAGCAGGTTTCACTGCCCCCACAGGAATTTACTGCATCTTTTTATAATGTATTTGATCACGAACAGGTATTAAGAAGCTCATAAACACGAAACTTACTTTACGGCGCATCTTTATTCTACTCAGTTATTTCCCTGGAAACAATAAATCAATTCCCACCATCACAGTGATGAAATATGCAATTTGTGTGCGACAATCTCGCCATTTGCAGAAACAGCAGGTGGTAATAAATGAAGTTGGTGTTACACAAACAAGACACCTCCATAAGCCAACACCACACACAGAGCTATCAATCCATCTTCCTTCAGCCCCTATTAGAACATACAGGAACATTAATTTGGGGGGAGGAGGGGCTGCTTCAACACCTGCGAGTTTTTCAATGCTGAGTTGTACTTGGCCTGAAAACACAAAAAGGATCTGGCAGCTAAAACACCTTTGCACGTAAACTTCAGGAAGCAGAGTTTTTATATATTGGCAATCTGTGCTCCTAATATGCTTACATTTATCTTGAAAGAAAGACTTCATGGTAGCTAGAGAGAAAACGATAAACAGATCTCTTTCCATCTTGTTCCAAACCTCAGCCACGGGCGGGGACACCTTCCACTATCCCAGGTTGCTCAGAACCCCATCCAACATGGCCTCAAACACTTCCAGGGATGAGGCAGAGCCACAGCTTCTCTGGAAAACTTGTTCCAGTGTCTCACCACCCTCACAGGGGAGAATTCCTTCCCGATATCTAATCTAAACCTGCCCTCCTTCAAAGCCTCAGTGCCATTCCCCCTCGTCCTATCAATCCATGCCTTTGTAAAAGGTCTCCCTCCACCTCTCCTGGAGCCCCTTCAGGTTATGGAAGCTGCTCCAAGACCTCCCTGGAGCCTTTTCTTATCCAGAATGAACAAGGCCAGCTCTCTCAGCCTGTCTCCAGAGCAGAGGTGCTCCAGGCCCGGGGCCTCCTCTCGACTCATTACAACAGGTCAAATATGACCATCAGTGCTTCCAGAAAGTTCAGCTGAAAACACGTGTTTTATAGGCTACATTTATCAAGTCAACAGCTGCCAGTGCAAGAGGATGATTTCCAAGCTTGGAAAAGACTGACAATGAAGTCAGAAAACTAAAAGAAATCGAAATAACATTTTTATGATAGAACAAATCAGAAAATAAAATGATCCTAGAAAAGAAGCAAATCTATGAATGCATCCAAGAAGCCTACACTGTGTATTCTGATCCTTAAAAAGGTTCATATATGTATGTAAAAAAAAAAACCCCAATAAATATGTCCCATAACTCATGTAATATTTTCTGAGTGTTTTTTTTTTTTAATATAAAATACTTTCTTGCACAAACTTCAAGTTCTCATGTAGAGTTTAATGGTCAAGTATCATTTTCAGGGAATTTTTCTGGTTTCTCAGATCAGCCTCTGTAAGAAGCTACAGGACTGATCCATGATTATTTCTGAAGAGTGTATTTGTACAGAGGTTTGAGTTAATTTGTCAAAGCGAGTAAGTTGTCACCACAGGCTGCCTCACCAACTTAATAATTTGTCCTTGCTGCTGCCAAAGCTGCAGAACTTCCAATCCTCCTTCCCTTCCTGCCAAGAGTTTCCTCGTCCACTCTTCCCAACTATGCAGCCCTTGACTCCCTTCTGCGGCCTCCTGGTGCTGTGTAAATGATTTTTGAGTTGCTTTCTCAAAAGACAAAAGAGATCAGTCCAGGCTTCTTGTTTTCTGGCTTTGGTGGGGGTTTAGTTTTGCTGGGTGTTCAGCGGTGCAAATCTGACAGCTCTGAGCCCCTGACACCAAACTATTTAACATTTACTGGTTTTCAACACCTGGTCAAGAGGGAGGTGAAGAAAGATAAAGGGAGGGCAGAGCACAGGTAGGAGAGGAACAGGAACTATTCCACTGTAATGACTAAAGAAAGCAAAAATAATTTGGTTAAAATACCAATGTTAACAATTCAAGTGTCATTTTCAACTTTAACCTTCTTTTTTCCTCTTCCTTTAAAGCCATTTATCGACTATTAGCTGGTACCCAGACAACTCTGACCAACTAAATGGGCAGATCTGGGGGAAAAAAAAAAGACCAATAACCTTTGACACGGGCAGAAGTGGATGGAATTCCCAAAGAACAGGATGAACAAGCAGGAATTGTTTGCATCTGATACCAGGAAACCGGTGATGAGCACCTGTAATTTGCACCAAAATCAACAAAGCACCTGAGAATTCACTATCACGGCACCATCTACAGGTCTCCAGCCAGGGACTGGAATCTAAAGAGGTGGTAGTTGCTTTTAACAGATAATGCTGTGCTTCTTTTTTTGGCCAGAGACCATTTGAACACGCGGCAGAACAAGCAGCTACCTACAACCAAGCGTAAAGGAAGAGGTTAATTTGAGATATGCCTGGCACAGTCAACGGCAGCATAAGCACAACCAACCTCTAATTATTTCCCAATATTTTGTAAATGTCAAAGTATGGTCTTTGAAGATGCTCAGCATTTGTCGGAAACATGATTCCATTACGTTTTAATCAGCTGCAGAATATTCACGGAGCGAGCTGACAGGAATTCAAAGGGGAAAGCTCGCTTAAAACGCAGTTATTTATTCTTCTTCTGTCAACGACAACACTCCTCGGAGGAGAACCTGAGACATTAAGAGTTAACACGATTTGCTCCAAAGAAATAAGCTGCAAACGATTTTCACACTCCAGAAGGAAATTAGTTTTCCCACTTTAGGAGGTGAACAGAAGAATACTTTGCTGATACAAAAAGTGCAGAGCAGCATACTTGATGAGACTTCATGGTTTATTTTACCCCTCTAGGCAAAACAAATAAAAATTTAAAAATAAAAAAATCAAGACCAACCCCCTAAACAAACACCCCCCAAGCCACCACCTTTCACTTACTGCAAAGTTTTGAAAAGAAAGAGTAAATTCTGACTCATTAACGTGCAACACTAATTCCTTATTTAAGATGTCAGTTAATAAAGAGACTGAAAACATCCCTTTTCCACTCTACTGGTGGAAAAATGTATTTTTCACAGCAAGAACTTGGGCTGCACAGACGATGACATTGCCGTCCTTACAGCAGAAGTGAGATACACACAACATGGGTGATGCTGGAATTAAAAAAAATCCCTTCAGGAACAGATCCTGGCGTGGTTCCTCAGTGCCAAAGCTGCAGCACAGCCCAACCCCCTTTTATCCGCTCACTTCAACGATGTTTTATTTAACGAATAAAAAGAAACAGCATAAAAAGATTATGGAGACAAAGATTACCAAAACCAAACAAAAGCTTGGTTCAACTTCACTTTTATGGTATACAAGGTTATTTCTTAAAAACATCTCTTATCCATCTTCTCTTGCATATTGCAATTTAGTCATTGCAACAGTAATAGTATGAAAGGAGAGAATATTTTTCACTGGGGTGTCTGTCTTCATGGTTAAATTCTGTCACCTGTAAAACCCACTAAAATTGGAGTTGATGCTTTTATAATTCAGACAAATGTCCAGGGAAAAAAAAACACACCTTTGTTTCTTATTTTCCAGATATAAGCTGTAATTTTAGAACTGGATTTGTTCTTTCAAAGTCTAATTTAAAAAAGGGGACACGTTTCTGCACAGCATATATTGAACTTACAGATTTACCTTAATGCTTTAAAAGGCATTTAGCAAAGGTGTACACCAATATAAAGTATTTACAAAATAATTATTTTGGATAGAGTTTGCCAATTCTTTCAGGACATCTTGTAGGAGAGGCTTAAATTCCTTGTTTGCTTGTTTCAATGCAACAAAATTAAGATTAAAGAGAGACAACAAATTATGCTGGGAGTATTCCTAAGAACATGTTGTTTTGACAGAAAGCTCTGAACTATAAATCAAGTTATTATAACATTTATATAATCTACTCTTACATGCTAAACAAAACAGCTCACAGTGATAAAACAAACAGCATCTCCGTGGCCTGAAAGGAGTTTGAGTAAAGGGAAAAAACCCCAAATAAGTAGTAATTAAACCCAAAAATAACAGGCCATCTAAAGATGCAGTGCCAAATTACACTGTCCCCCCACAACCCAAGGATGTTTTCAACACCTGAAAGGACCTGGCCCTACAAAATCTGCCCAGTCGGTCACAAAGGACACATTTAACAAGCGACTTTATTGCATTATAGTCCTTGCAAGGACAGGAGGACAACAGCTCTGATCCTACCTACTGCCTGATCTGAGAAATACTTCTCCTAGCAGAGAAAAGTAGCAAACTTTAGTATTCTTAATCCCATTTCCAAAAAAACTGGAGCAATATTAGTAATCCAAGTGTAAACTGGATATATAGAGCAGATGGAGTCTTAATAAAAATATTCCCTTAAAGACTTTTATGTTAATAACTCAAAAAAGTTACAGATTAACTACTGCTTTGTATGATTATTCTAGGGCTGAAGCATCACATGTACCACACAGAAACAAAATTCAAGACAATTCTTCTGTCCAGGCATCATCCACACCAGGGAAAGGGAATGGCTCCCACTCCCCAAAATGTAGCATCATTCAAATAATTGAAGTTTACTCCACCACTTGTTTATATTCCTATCACTGAGCAGGAAAGAACTGACTGGATTAAAGCATCGTTGTCCGATTGTTCAAAATAAAATTATTCTTTCTGGCAGATGAGAAAAACTATTTTAAGGTGAGGTTTGGTATTCTGCCGTTTGATTTCATGTGTCCAAATACTGTGCTCACACCAAAATTCTCTGAATATCCCAAAATCATCCTGCAGAAAGAGCTGTGAGTTCAAGTTTCAGAGCTGCCTTCATTTCTCGTGCTGAAGATGCCCAAGCCAAGGCAGCCACACAAGGAACTTGAGATACTTGAACGCAAAAATTCTTAAGCCACCGATTTTGACCTCTTTGTACTCATAAATGTAGACCCAAGTATGACCCCATCTTACAACCAGTTTCAAATACATGAGATTTTCCTGTTTTGATGATTTTTTTTTTTTTTAACTCTTCCTGAGATTTTTCCATCCAAACCCTGGTTTATTTTACCTTGGCTTGACTGTGGTTTTAACGTTAAGAAAAACCAAACTGGAGATAAATCTGGATTAAACAGAGGTGAGTGGTTGCCTTTGCTTTCCTATACTGGATAAACATCAGCGTGCTGTAACCTGCCCAGCTTTTCCTGCAGTATGAAACAGGAATAATGGACATGACCTTGTTGTGTACGTGAACTGCACAAATGCATCACATCCAGAGTGAGATGTGACAGATAGGTGCACCATTCCAAATGAATTTTTACTGCACCTCCACACTGACCAAAGATATCTGAATTATATTTAGATGTGCAAACTTTACAGTTCAAACATGCAAGTCCAACACTACTGACCAATGCAGGTCACACAGTTGTTCCAGTAAAATTAGATCAAGTGCCCCCAAAACCAGCAAAAAGTTTGCTCAGTATCAGATAAAAAACAGAACCTATACCACTCCCAAAATTACTCTGGAGAAAAGAACAAGTAATGGACATTTTCCTTCTCAAGCACTGATTATACCTTGTATCCATATATTCAGTTTACATATGGCTATAAAATAATACATTTAGTATGCAATACACTTTGTATTTTATATTATATACTCTATGAAATACTGTGTGTGTATATAAAAATATGAAAACAAAATTACAAAAGGGAGAATCTTTCATTTCAAGGGCAGAAAAGGAAGAAATTCTTCCCTGTGAGGGTGGGGAGGCCCTGGCACAGGTTGCCCAGAGAAGCTGTGGCTGCCCCATCCCTGGAAGTGTTCAAGGCCAGGCTGGATGGGGCTTGGAGCAACCTGGGATAGTGGAAGGTGTCCCTGCCCATGGCACAGGGATTGAAACCAGATGATCTTTACAATTCCTTCCAACCCAACCCATTTTATGACTGTATGACATTCTCCTATGGGGTAGAAAACCCCAGGTGTTAAGTTCTCCAAATTATAACAAGAACAAAATCCCCTTAATTTTAGGTTCAGAAACACAAACAGAAAAGCCTACCTTCAGCTGAACCTGCAGAGAGTTGATAAAACATTAACTTATTGACCTGACAGGCACCGCCACTATTTGCCCATCCCACCTCCGTGCCAGAGGGCACCGTGCTCAGAATAGCTCAGGGGGCAAATCATAATTTATTTCCTGCTCACACGAACATCACACAGGAATTACCACTGGACTAAGGACAGACACACAGCTCCCTGTCACCTGAGTGATGCTCTGACCCTCTGTAAGGGCTTGGAAGGTGATCTGCAGCTCAAATATGCTCCCACTGGACACATACAACCATCACATACAACCATCACTCAGAGACCTTTTAATTCTGCCAGGACGAGTCCAAACCGCTGCAATCAAACACCTGAATGGACAAAAAGCTGCTGTTCAGGTCCCTGGAAACGCAAGTTGTTGCACGGGAATCATTTGTTAGGATCAAATTGAAAAGGTTGCTCTGCTCTAAAGTATCTTTGTTGCAGTTCTCCAGATTATCTTGACCAACCATCGTGTCACAGACCAGACAAAACCCCCTTTGTTTGAACACACTGGGATTTCAGGAATATTATTCCTCGTGTCTCCCCACAGCAGCAAGGACGACAGATCATTGCTGAGTTGCAACCACAAGAGCTGAAAAACCTATGAGAAGAGCCTGGATCTTCCTGCCCTTTGCCTTCCAAAGTCAGCTGAGAAGCTTCAGGAACACACCCAGTTCCTTCTCACCCTCCCTCCTAGAAATAAAGATTTCGGAGGACTGCAGACCACTTCTCGCCCTGCAACCATTTGTGATGAAACTGTTCTTTGCTGCCACGATCTTTATCAGGTTATTAGAAGAGAAAACTCAGTCAGAACGGAGATCCATGACCAAACACCGGCAATAATTAATTCACCTTCACCAAGAAGGATCCTTCCAGTGAGCAAAGTCTGGTTTTACTTTTAGTTCTGCAGCACACCAGCCTGAAGTTAAAGTTGGGCTTTTCGGTCTCCGGATGCCACTCCCGTTTTAGTTTATGATGTTTGTGAGCTGCTGATGTGACTCCCTGTACGTCTCAGCATTGACGTGCTCGGCTGCTGAGCAGCTGTACCGAGTCATGGCAGAGCTCAAAGTCACACACACTGATTTTCCTCCTCTACTTACTGAAGATGAGGACTCTTAGGCCATGGAAAAAGCTGCTTTCCTCAGACATTTCCTCAATACAGCATGGGACAGTACTGAATTCACAGAGTGAGTCCAATTTAAATATAGAAGACAACCAAAACCCCTAGTGCCCAGTTTTATGGCTCTGAAATCACTG
>NW_020955535.1:964463-967554 GCF_003031625.1 Empidonax traillii
CTGATTTTCCTCCTCTACTTACTGAAGATGAGGACTCTTAGGCCATGGAAAAAGCTGCTTTCCTCAGACATTTCCTCAATACAGCATGGGACAGTACTGAATTCACAGAGTGAGTCCAATTTAAATATAGAAGACAACCAAAACCCCTAGTGCCCAGTTTTATGGCTCTGAAATCACTGGCAGGGGAAACACTATTTCAGAGAGCAATGATGGTGCTTGGGAAAAGCATAAGCAACCTCTCTTCTGGCAAAGTAACAAACCTTGGCTATCAAATAAATAAATAGATAAATAAATAAAAGGAGTTTGTTTACAGATGATTTTCAATGAAATGACTCAGCAGGACTGAATGCGCACAGAGGTACTTTTCCTAACATCTATGCTAAGCTACATTAAATATCAGAAGAGGAAAAATCCAACCCTCTGTCTTTATGCCACCACAGTAACCTCCACAACCTCAGCAACCCCATCCTTTATAACCAGCCAGGAAAAACTGGCACCATTAATTGTCAACTTGGATTCAACAGCAGATACTGCAGGGATCTCATTCATTTTGGAAGTTGATGAAATCTTCCTGAATGCTACAATACTTTTATAACTGCTATAATAAAATACATTTCTGATGTCCTGTACTTAAGCTTATTTTAATATAACATTTACAAAGACATTTCCTTATGTCTGGCTTTTGTCTGCTGTTTCAGGCATGGAATTCAGCAGCTTTGAAGGGTTTGCCTCCTGTAATGTTACAGCACATATTAATTTATAATGTCTCCAGTTTTTAATAGATTACCATGAACAAATCCATACCAGGTCATGAATTTAGGAATACTAGTGAGGGTTTTTTTTCAGACAATCAATGAAAAATACGTACTCTTTGCTGGCACATGAACATTTTTACAAGACACAAATGTGCAATTATTTTATGGAAGCAACACTTCACCAAGTGAAGGACTGAGACAAGCCAAGATATTTCTTAAAATGCAACATAAAAAAACCCATAAAGGCTAATTTCATTACCACAGTCCTTCCCATAAAAGCTGTGCATTAAGATTAGTTGCCCAGTGAATTGTGTTTGCTAAAAACACAAAACCAGGTAAGAGATCATGTTCAGTATCCAAGGATGAAATACAGCAACTGTTGCCAGGCTAACTGGGCAAGGAAAATTATGCATGTCTGTATATGTATTTTTCACACAGAAAGTAAATATATATAAATATACACACACACAATGGGACTTGTGATAAAAAATCTCGAATATAAACTGAATAAGAAAGCTATTAGAGCCACAAACTCCCCGTTCACTTTTCAGTTTGATGCCTTATTTCCATCAATGCAACATCCACTTACGTGCTGAGTCCCCACACTTTGCTCCTCAGCCTTCTTCTAATGCATCTTTAAAAGGATATTTAAAACATTTTGTTTCCCTTACTTAAGTTTTAGGTTTTCCCAGGCAACCCAGGATTTAATTCCAAGCTGGTTCACTGGCTCATTACCAGGTGCTACAACTGATAAGATCACACATCTCCATTACCCAGGGAACACCAAATGCTCCCCCCCAGCCCTTAAAACAATCACTTTCCTTTCTTGCAAAACTATCTCGAGCTCCATCTTCCATTCCAGCAGTCTTTGAATAAGGAACAAATCACCCTAATGGGAATACCCCAGTACTCCCTCCATGGTTCTGGATGTTTGTAAGAATATCAGTGCTACTGCGTGCTGTGCTGGAACACCGAAGGGCAGACTCTCTCCTGCTTTTCCAGAGTATTTTTCACTTTCAGATATACACAGGAAGGCATTTCTGGAATATCACACTCTGAGAAACCTGGTCTAGTGGAAGGTGTCCCTGCCCACAGCAGCGGTGTTTGGAATAAGATGATCTTTAAGGTCCCTTCTAGCCTAA
Source organism: Empidonax traillii (assembly GCF_003031625.1). NCBI lineage: Eukaryota > Metazoa > Chordata > Aves > Passeriformes > Tyrannidae > Empidonax > Empidonax traillii. The sequence continues at coordinate 966,361 of NW_020955535.1, forward strand.
ACCATTCTATGAACTCTTTTTAAATTTTAAATTAGTTTGATGAGATTAAAAATTTTTTTTTTCTACAAAGACTTTAAAAATGGAACAAACTCAGGCACACAGGAATTCCGAGATGCTGTTCACGGTTTGCAAACCGCACAGCTTAAGACGCTACAAAGTTAACAAAGTTTAACAAAAGTTTAGGCAAGTTTATGATTTGGAAGGAAACAGCTGATGTAATCAGAGTAGTAAGTCAACAACAGATTGTCAAATGACAGACTGGACTTTTCCGGATTGCAGTGCCCTCAGACACCAAGGAAAAAGCACTTCAGGCATTCCCAAACTACACAAAAAGTGCGACAATGGGTGCTTCCCTCCAGTCACCTCAACTAAAACCCACTGCAGCAGAACATTCATACCAACAGAATGGCTTTTTTTCCTTTCCTAATCCACAAGGACAATCCTATTTCTATGTTATAAACACAGTGTCTGCATCAGGGAAACCGAAATCTCGGGTTAGAGATTATTTCTCTGCCCACTTTCATGGTATCAGCGACCTCCCTCACTCTCTTTTCTACCACCGTGTCCCTCTCAGTGATTACCTCTCACCTAAAAAGACGAGGGTCTGTTGGACTGAAAATCATCACTCTGCTGTTAACAAAACACAAAAGATTCATCACGTGGAGGCAAAGGAGAAGCAGCATTGAACTCTTCTCTCATGTATCCAACTATCTTGCTTGTACTCAACAGAACAGCAGCAAGTTCCATGGGAACACACCCCCTGAACCAGCAAGGCTCACCAGAAAATAAAACAACATTTAACTTGGAACTGCTTATCTCTTTAAAAAAAAAAAAACTAAATAAAAAAAAAAAAAGATTTCAACATTAACAGATTGCGATAGACAGGGCAAAACTCTTTCCCAGTGGATTAAATATATTTCATAACGCCGCTATCTTAGATTTTTTTTTAACAGTTATTTTATTCAAGACAAGGTTTTTGACTGAATTGGGCTTGGTTATCTTAAGCCATGCTGGTCTGAAGGGTAGAGTTCAAGAACTGCCATCACCCTGCACTAAGTTGCGTGACACACATTTAACATCACGTCAACTAATTGTTCATAAATGACTAAAGCTCTTTAGATGGAAGTCATTCAATAAATTTCCCCCTCCTTGGGGTGGATAATTCACAGATCTACAGCAGAGCTGCCCAACTAT